>NW_027495166.1:0-248974 GCF_021521415.1 Bidens hawaiensis | reverse complement strand
TAGACCGAATTGATGATCCGATTTAGTGGTTCGACCCATCCTCAGTTTTTCCTCCGGTTCGTGTACTACCCCCTTTTTCAATACTAGCAAAATTTCGAACGGGCAACGAGGTGGCGTGAGGGCATAATTATTGATCCGATTCTTTCATAGGGTCATAAAATATTGTATGGCAGTCTCCTAGACCGAATTGATGATCCGATTCAGTGGTTCGACCCATCCTCTGTTTTCCTCCGGTTCGTGTACTACCCCCTTTTGCAATACTGGCAAAATTTCGAACGGGCAACGGGGTGGCGTGAGGGCATAATTATTGATCCGATTCTTTCTTAAGGTCAAAATATATTTTATGGCAGTCTCCATGACCGAATTAATGATCCGATTCAGTGGTTCGACCCATACTCAGTTTTTCCTACGGCTCGTGTACTACCCCCTTTTGAAATACTGCCAAAATTTCGAACGGGCAACGGGGAGGCGTGAGGGCATAATTATTGATCCGATTCCTCCTTAGGGTCATAAAATATTGTATGGCAGTCTCCATGACCGAATTTATGATCTGATTCAGTGGTTCGACCCATACTCAGTTTTTCCTCCGGATCGTGTAATACCCCCTATGGCAATACTTGCAAAATTTTGAACGGGCCACGGGGTGTGCGTGAGGGCATAATTATTGATCCGATTCTTTCTTAGAGTCATAAAATATTGTATGGCAGTCTCCTAGACCGAATTGATGATCCGATTTAGTGGTTCGACCCATCCTCAGTTTTTCCTCCGGTTCGTGTACTACCCCCTTTTTCAATACTAGCAAAATTTCGAACGGGCAACGGGTGGGTGGCGTGAGGGCATATTTATTGATCCGATTCTTTCTTAAGGTCATAATATATTTTATGGCAGTCTCCATGACCGAATTAATGATCCGATTCAGTGGTTCGACCCATACTCAGTTTTTCCTCCGGCTCGTGTACTACCCCCATGGCAATACTGGCAAAATTTTGAACGGGCCACGGGGTGGCGTGAGGGCATAATTATTGATCCGATTCTTTCTTAGGGTCATAAAATATTGTATGGCAGTCTCCTAGGCCGAATTGATGATCCGATTCAGTGGTTCGACCCATCCTCTGTTTTCCCTCCGGTTCGTGTACTACCCCCTTTTGCAATACTGGCATAAATATTGATCCGATCCAGTGGTTCGACCCTTTGGCAATACTGGCAAAATTTCGAACGGGCAAAGGGTGGCGTGAGGGCATAATTATTTATCCGATTCTTTATTAGGGTCATAAAATATTGTATGGCAGTCTCCTAGGTCGAATTGATGATCCGATTCAGTGGTTCGACCCATCCTCTGTTTTCCCTCCGGTTCGTTTACTACCCCCTTTTGCAATACTGGCAAAATTTCGAACGAGCAACGGGGTGGCGTGAGGGCATAATTATTGATCCGATTCTTTCTTAAGGTCATAATATATTTTATGGCAGTCTCCATGACCGAATTAATGATCCGATTCAGTGGTTCGACCCATACTCAGTTTTTCCTACGGCTCGTGTACTACCCCTTTGGAAATACTGCCAAAATTTCGAACGGGCAACGGGGAGGCGTGAGGGCATAATTATTGATCCGATTCTTCCTTAGGGTCATAAAATATTGTATGGCAGTCTCCATGACCGAATTTATGATCTGATTCAGTGGTTCGACCCATACTCAGTTTTTCCTCCGGATCGTGTAATACCCCCTAAGGCAATACTTGCAAAATTTTGAACGGGCCACGGGGGTGGCGTGAAGGCATAATTATTGATCCGATTCTTTCTTAGAGTCATAAAATATTGTATGGCAGTCTCCTAGACCGAATTGATGATCCGATTTAGTGGTTCGACCCATCCTCTGTTTTCCCTCCGGTTCGTGTACTACCCCCTTTTGCAATACTGGCAAAATTTCGAACGGGCAACGGGGTGGCGTGAGGGCATAATTATTGATCCGATTCTTTCTTAAGGTCATAATATATTTTATGGCAGTCTCCATGACCGAATTAATGATCCGATTCAGTGGTTCGACCCATACTCAGTTTTTCCTACGGCTCGTGTACTACCCCCTTTGGAAATACTGCCAAAATTTCGAACGGGCAACGGGGAGGCGTGAGGGCATAATTATTGATCCGATTCCTCCTTAGGGTCATAAAATATTGTATGGCAGTCTCCATGACCGAATTTATGATCTGATTCAGTGGTTCGACCCATACTCAGTTTTTCCTCCGGATCGTGTAATACCCCCTAAGGCAATACTTGCAAAATTTTGAACGGGCCACGGGGGTGGCGTGAAGGCATAATTATTGATCCGATTCTTTCTTAGAGTCATAAAATATTGTATGGCAGTCTCCTAGACCGAATTGATGATCCGATTTAGTGGTTCGACCCATCCTCAGTTTTTCCTCCGGTTCGTGTACTACCCCCTTTTTCAATACTAGCAAAATTTCGAACGGGCAACGGGGGTGGCGTGAGGGCATATTTATTGATCCGATTCTTTCTTAAGGTCATAATATATTTTATGGCAGTCTCCATGACCGAATTAATGATCCGATTCAGTGTTTCGACCCATACTCAGTTTTTCCTCCGGCTCGTGTACTACCCCCATGGCAATACTGGCAAAATTTTGAACGGGCCACGGGGTGGCGTGAGGGCATAATTATTGATCCGATTCTTTCTTAGGGTCATAAAATATTGTATGGCAGTCTCCTAGGCCGAATTGATGATCCGATTCAGTGGTTCGACCCATCCTCTGTTTTCCCTCCGGTTCGTGTACTACCCCCTTTTGCAATACTGGCATAAATATTGATCCGATCCAGTGGTTCGACCCTTTGGCAATACTGGCAAAATTTCGAACGGGCAAAGGGTGGCGTGAGGGCATAATTATTTATCCGATTCTTTATTAGGGTCATAAAATATTGTATGGCAGTCTCCTAGGTCGAATTGATGATCCGATTCAGTGGTTCGACCCATCCTCTGTTTTCCCTCCGGTTCGTTTACTACCCCCTTTTGCAATACTGGCAAAATTTCGAACGAGCAACGGGGGTGGCGTGAGGGCATAATTATTGATCCGATTCTTTCTTAAGGTCATAATATATTTTATGGCAGTCTCCATGACCGAATTAATGATCCGATTCAGTGGTTCGACCCATACTCAGTTTTTCCTACGGCTCGTGTACTACCCCTTTGGAAATACTGCCAAAATTTCGAACGGGCAACGGGGAGGCGTGAGGGCATAATTATTGATCCGATTCTTCCTTAGGGTCATAAAATATTGTATGGCAGTCTCCATGACCGAATTTATGATCTGATTCAGTCGTTCGACCCATACTCAGTTTTTCCTCCGGATCGTGTAATACCCCCTATGGCAATACTTGCAAAATTTTGAACGGGCCACGGGGTGGCGTGAGGGCATAATTATTGATCCGATTCTTTCTTAGAGTCATAAAATATTGTATGGCAGTCTCCTAGACCGAATTGATGATCCGATTTAGTGGTTCGACCCATCCTCAGTTTTTCCTCCGGTTCGTGTACTACCCCCTTTTTCAATACTAGCAAAATTTCGAACGGGCAACGAGGTGGCGTGAGGGCATAATTATTGATCCGATTCTTTCATAGGGTCATAAAATATTGTATGGCAGTCTCCTAGACCGAATTGATGATCCGATTCAGTGGTTCGACCCATCCTCTGTTTTCCCTCCGGTTCGTGTACTACCCCCTTTTGCAATACTGGCAAAATTTCGAACGGGCAACGGGTGGTGGCGTGAGGGCATAATTATTGATCCGATTCTTTCTTAAGGTCAAAATATATTTTATGGCAGTCTCCATGACCGAATTAATGATCCGATTCAGTGGTTCGACCCATACTCAGTTTTTCCTACGGCTCGTGTACTACCCCCTTTGGAAATACTGCCAAAATTTCGAACGGGCAACGGGGAGGCGTGAGGGCATAATTATTGATCCGATTCCTCCTTAGGGTCATAAAATATTGTATGGCAGTCTCCATGACCGAATTTATGATCTGATTCAGTGGTTCGACCCATACTCAGTTTTTCCTCCGGATCGTGTAATACCCCCTAAGGCAATACTTGCAAAATTTTGAACGGGCCACGGGGTGGCGTGAAGGCATAATTATTGATCCGATTCTTTCTTAGAGTCATAAAATATTGTATGGCAGTCTCCTAGACCGAATTGATGATCCGATTTAGTGGTTCGACCCATCCTCAGTTTTCCTCCAGTTCGTTGTACTACCCCCTTTTTCAATACTAGCAAAATTTCGAACGGGCAACGGGGGTGGCGTGAGGGCATAATTATTGATCCGATTCTTTCTTAAGGTCATAATATATTTTATGGCAGTCTCCATGACCGAATTAATGATCCGATTCAGTGGTTCGACCCATACTCAGTTTTTCCTCCGGCTCGTGTACTACCCCCATGGCAATACTGGCAAAATTTTGAACGGGCCACGGGGTGGCGTGAGGGCATAATTATTGATCCGATTCTTTCTTAGTGTCATAAAATATTGAATGGCAGTCTACTAGGCCGAATTGATGATCCGATTCAGTGGTTCGACCCATCCTCTGTTTTCCCTCCGGTTCGTGTACTACCCCCTTTTGCAATACTGGCATAAATATTGATCCGATCCAGTGGTTCGACCCTTTGGCAATACTGGCAAAATTTCGAACGGGCAAAGGGTGGCGTGAGGGCATAATTATTTATCCGATTCTTTCTTAGGGTCATAAAATATTGTATGGCAGTCTCCTAGGTCGAATTGATGATCCGATTCAGTGGTTCGACCCATCCTCTGTTTTCCCTCCGGTTCGTTTACTACCCCCTTTTGCAATACTGGCAAAATTTCGAACGGGCAACGGGGTGGCGTGAGGGCATAATTATTGATCCGATTCTTTCTTAAGGTCATAATATATTTTATGGCAGTCTCCATGACCGAATTAATGATCCGATTCAGTGGTTCGACCCATACTCAGTTTTTCCTACGGCTCGTGTACTACCCCCTTTGGAAATACTGCCAAAATTTCGAACGGGCAACGGGGAGGCGTGAGGGCATAATTATTGATCCGATTCTTCCTTAGGGTCATAAAATATTGTATGGCAGTCTCCATGACCGAATTTATGATCTGATTCAGTCGTTCGACCCATACTCAGTTTTTCATCCGGATCGTGTAATACCCCCTATGGCAATACTTGCAAAATTTTGAACGGGCCACGGGGGGGCGTGAGGGCATAATTATTGATCCGATTCTTTCTTAGAGTCATAAAATATTGTATGGCAGTCTCCTAGACCGAATTGATGATCCGATTTACTGGTTCGACCCATCCTCAGTTTTTCCTCCGGTTCGTGTACTACCCCCTTTTTCAATACTAGCAAAATTTCGAACGTGCAATGGGGTGGCGTGAGGGCATAATTATTGATCCGATTCTTTCTTAAGGTCATAATATATTTTATGGCAGTCTCCATGACCGAATTAATGATCCGATTCAGTGGTTCGACCCACACTCAGTTTTTCCTCCGGCTCGTGTACTACCCCCATGTCAATACAGGCAAAATTTTGAACGGGCCACGGGGTGGCGTGAGGGCATAATTATTGATCCGATTCTTTCTTAGGGTCATAAAATATTGTATGGCAGTCTCCTAGGCCGAATTGATGATCCGATTCAGTGGTTCGACCCATCCTCTGTTTTCCCTCCGGTTCGTGTACTACCCCCTTTTGCAATACTGGCAAAATTTCGAACGGGCAACGGGGTGGCGTGAGGGCATAATTATTGATCCGATTCTTTCTTAAGGTCATAATATATTGTATGGCAGTCTCCATGACCGAATTTATGATCCGATTCAGTGGTTCGACCCATACTCAGTTTTTCCTCCGGCTCGTGTACTACCCCCTATGGCAATACTGGCAAAATTTTGAACGGGCCACGGGGTGGCGTGAGGGCATAATTATTGATCCGATTCTTTCTTAGGGTCATAAAATATTGTATGGCAGTTTCCTAGACCGAATTGATGATCCGATTCAGTGATTCGACCCATCCTCTGTTTTCCCTCCAGTTCGTGTACTACCCCCTTTTGCAATACTGGCATAAATATTGATCCGATCCAGTGGTTCGACCCTTTGGCAATACTGGCAAAATTTCGAACGGGCAAAGGGTGGCGTGAGGGCATAATTATTGATCCGATTCATTCTTAGAGTCATAAAATATTGTATGGCAGTCTCCTAGACCGAATTGATGATCCGATTTAGTGGTTCGACCCATCCTCAGTTTTTCCTCCGGTTCGTGTACTACCCCCTTTTTCAATACTAGCAAAATTTCGAACGGGCAACGAGGTGGCGTGAGGGCATAATTATTGATCCGATTCTTTCATAGGGTCATAAAATATTGTATGGCAGTCTCCTAGACCGAATTGATTATCCAATTCAGTGGTTCGACCCATCCTCTGTTTTCCCTCCGGTTCGTTTACTACCCCCTTTTGCAATACTGGCAAAATTTCGAACGGGCAACGGGGTGGCGTGAGGGCATAATTATTGATCCGATTCTTTCTTAAGGTCATAATATATTTTATGGCAGTCTCCATGACCGAATTAATGATCCGATTCAGTGGTTCGACCCATACTCAGTTTTTCCTACGGCTCGTGTACTACCCCCTTTGGAAATACTGCCAAAATTTCGAACGGGCAACGGGGAGGCGTGAGGGCATAATTATTGATCCGATTCTTCCTTAGGGTCATAAAATATTGTATGGCAGTCTCCATGACCGAATTTATGATCTGATTCAGTGATTCGACCCATACTCAGTTTTTCCTCCGGATCGTGTAATACCCCCTATGGCAATACTTGCAAAATTTTGAATGGGCCACGGGGTGGCGTGAGGGCATAATTATTGATCCGATTCTTTCTTAGAGTCATAAAATATTGTATGGCAGTCTCCTAGACCGAATTGATGATCCGATTTACTGGTTCGACCCATCCTCAGTTTTTCCTCCGGTTCGTGTACTACCCCCTTTTTCAATACTAGCAAAATTTCGAACGTGCAACGGGGTGGCGTGAGGGCATAATTATTGATCCGATTCTTTCTTAAGGTCATAATATATTTTATGGCAGTCTCCATGACCGAATTAATGATCCGATTCAGTGGTTCGACCCATAGTCAGTTTTTCCTCCGGCTCGTGTACTACCCCCATGTCAATACTGGTAAAATTTTGAACGGGCCACGGGGTGGCGTGAGGGCATAATTATTGATCCGATTCTTTCTTAGGGTCATAAAATATTGTATGGCAGTCTCCTAGGCCGAATTGATGATCCGATTCAGTGGTTCGACCCATCCTCTGTTTTCCCTCCGGTTCGTGTACTACCCCCTTTTGCAATACTGGCAAAATTTCGAACGAGCAACGGGGTGGCGTGAGGGCATAATTATTAATCCGATTCTTTCTTAAGGTCATAATATATTTTATGGCAGTCTCCATGACCGAATTTATGATCCGATTCAGTGGTTCGACCCATACTCAGTTTTTCCTCCGGCTCGTGTACTACCCCCTATGGCAATACTGGCAAAATTTTGAACGGGCCACGGGGTGGCGTGAGGGCATAATTATTGATCCGATTCTTTCTTAGGGTCATAAAATATTGTATGGCAGTTTCCTAGACCGAATTGATGATCCAATTCAGTGGTTCGACCCATCCTCTGTTTTCCCTCCGGTTCGTGTACTACCCCCTTTTGCAATACTGGCATAAATATTGATCCGATCCAGTGGTTCGACCCTTTGGCAATACTGGCAAAATTTCGAACGGGCAAAGGGTGGCGTGAGGGCATAATTATTTATCCGATTCTTTCTTAGGGTCATAAAATATTGTATGGCAGTCTCCTAGACCGAATTGATTATCCGATTCAGTAGTTCGACCCATCCTCTGTTTTCCCTCCGTTTCGTGTACTACCCCCTTTTGCAATATTGGCAAAATTTCTAACGGGCAACGGGGTGGCGTGAGGGCATAATTATTGATCCGATTCTTTCTTAAGGTCATAATATATTGTATGGCAGTCTCCATGACCGAATTTACGATACGATTCAGTGGTTCGACCCATACTCAGTTTTTCTTACGGCTCGTGTACTACCCCTTTTGGAAATACTGCCAAAATTTCGAACGGGCAACGGGGGTGGCGTGAGGGCATAATTATTGATCCGATTCTTCCTTAGGGTCATAAAATATTGTATGGCAGTCTCCATGACCGAATTTATGATCTGATTCAGCGGTTCGACCCATACTCAATTTTTCCTCCGACTCGTGTAATACCCCCTATGGCAATACTTGCAAAAATTTTGAACGGGCCACGGGGTGGCGTGAGGGCATAATTATTGATCCGATTCTTTCTTAGACTCATAAAATATTGTATGGCAGTCTCATAGACCGAATTGATGATCCGATTTAGTGGTTCGACCAATACTCAGTTTTTCCTCCGGTTCGTGTACTACCACCTTTTTCAATACTAGCAAAATTTCGAACGGGCAACAAGGTGGCGTGAGGGCATAATTATTGATCCGATTCTTTCATAGGGTCATAAAATATTGTATGGCAGTCTCCTAGACCGAATTGATGATCCGATTCAGTGGTTCGACCCATCCTCTGTTTTCCCTCCGGTTCGTGTACTACCCCCTTTTGCAATACTGGCAAAATTTCGAACAAGCAACGGGGTGGCGTGAGGGCATAATTATTGATCCGATTCTTTCTTAAGGTCATAATATATTTTATGGCAGTCTCCATGACCGAATTAATGATTCGATTCAGTGGTTCGACACATACTCAGTTTTTCCTACGGCTCGTGTACTACCCCTTTGGAAATACTGCCAAAATTTCGAACGGGCAACGGGGAGGCGTGAGGGCATAATTATTGATCCGATTCTTCCTTAGGGTCATAAAATATTGTATGGCAGTCTCCATGACCGAATTTATGATCTGATTCAGTGGTTCGACCCATACTCAGTTTTTCCTCCGGCTCGTGTAATACCCCCTATGGCAATAATTGCAAAATTTTGAACGGGCCACGGGGTGGCGTGAGGGCATAATTATTGATCCGATTCTTTCTTAGAGTCATAAAATATTGTATGGCAGTCTCCTAGACCGAATTGATGATCCGATTTAGTGGTTCGACCCATCCTCAGTTTTTCCTCTGGTTCGTGTACTACCCCCTTTTTCAATACTAGCAAAATTTCGAACAGGCAACGGGGTGGCGTGAGGGCATAATTATTGATCCGATTCTTTCTTAAGGTCATAATATATTTTATGGCTGTCTCCATGACCGAATTTATGACCCGATTAAGTGGTTCGACCCATACTCAGTTTTTCCTCCGGCTCGTGTACTACCCCCATGGCAATACTGGCAAAATTTTGAACGGGCCACGGGGTGGCGTGAGGGCATAATTATTGATCCGATTCTTTCTTAGGGTCATAAAATATTGTATGGCAGTCTCCATGACCGAATTTATGATCCGATTCAGTGGTTCGACCCATACTCAGTTTTTCCTACGGCTCGTGTACTACCCCCTTTGGAAATACTGCCAAAATTTCGAACGGGCAACGGGGTGGCGTGAGGGCATAATTATTGATCCGATTCTTACTTAGGGTCATAAAATATTGTATGGCAGTCTCCATGACCGAATTTATGATCTGATTCAGTGGTTCGACCCATACTCAGTTTTTCCTCCGGCTCGTGTAATACCGCCTATGGCAATACTTGCAAAATTTCGAACGGGCAACGGGGTGGCGTGAGGGCACAATTATTGATCCGATTCTTTCTTAGGGTAATAAAATATTGTATGGCAGACTCCTTGACCGAATTTATGATCCGATTCAGTGGTTAGACCCATCCTCATTTTTTCTCCGGGTCGTGTACTACCCCCAATGGCAATACTAGCCAAATTTCGAACGGGCCACCGGTTGGCGTGAGGGCATAATTATTGATCCGATTCTTTCTTAGGGTCATAAAATTTTGTATAGCAGAATCATAGACCATATTTATGATCCGATTCAGTGGTTCAACCCATACTCAGTTTTTCCTCCGGCTCGTGTACTACCCCCTTTGTCAATACTTGCAAAATTTTGAACGGGCCACAGGGTGGCGTGAGGGCATAATTATTGATCCGATTCTTTCTTAGAGTCATAAAATATTGTATGGCAGTCTACTAGACCGAATTGATGATCCGATTCAGTGGTTCGACCCATCCTCAGTTTTTCCTCCGGTTCGTGTACTACCCCCTTTTGCAATACTGGCAAAATTTCGAACGGGCAACGGGGTGGCGTGAGGGCATAATTATTGATCCGATTCTCTCTTGAGGTCATAAAATATTGTACGGCAGTCTCCATGACCGAATTTATGATCCGATTTAGTGGTTCGACCCATACTCAGTTTTTCTCCGGCTGGTGTACTACCCCCTATGGCAATACTGGCAAAATTTCAAACGGGCCACGGGGTGGAGTGATGGCATAAATATTGATCCGATTCTTTATTAGGGTCATAAAATATTGTATGGCAGTTTCCTAGACCGAATTGATGATCCGATCCAGTGGTTCGACCCTTTGGCAATACTGGCAAAATTTCGAACGGGCAACGGGTGGCTTGAGGGCATAATTATTTATCCGATTCTTTCTTAGGGTCATAAAATATTGTATGGCAGTCTCCATGACCGAATTTATGATCCGATTCAGTGGTTCGACCCATACTCAGTTTTTCCTACGACTCGTGTACTACCCCATTTGGCAATACTGGCAAAATTTCGAACAGGGCAACGGGGTGGCGTGAGGGCCTAATTATTGATCCGATTCTCTCTTGGGGTCATAAAATATTGTATGGCTGTCTCCATGATCGAATTTATGATCCGATTCAGTGGTTCGACCCATACTCAGATTTTCTCCGGCTAGTGTACTACCCCCTGTGGCAATACTGGCAAAATTTCGAACGGGCCACGGGGTGGAGTGAGGGCATAAATATTGATCCAATTCATTCTTAGGGTCATAAAATATTGTATGGCAGTTTCCTAGACCGAATTTATGATCCGATCCAGTGGTTCGACTCTTTGGCAATACTGGAAAAAATTCGAACGGGCAACGGGTGGCTTGAGGGCATAATTATTTATCCGATTCTTTCTTAGGGTCATAAAATATTGTATGGCAGTCTCCATGACCGAATTTATGATCCGATTCAGTGGTTCGACCCATACTCAGTTTTTCCTACGGCTCGTGTACTACCCCCTTTGGCAATACTGGCAAAATTTCGAACAGGGCAACGGGGTGGCGTGAGGGCCTAATTATTGATCCGATTCTTTCTTAAGGTCATAAAATATTGTATGGCAGTCTCCAGGACCGAATTTACGATCTGATTCAGTGGTGCGACCCATACTCAGTTTTTCCTCCGGCTCGTGTACTACCCCCATGGCAATACTGGCAAAATTTTGAACGGGCCACGGGGTGGCGTGGGGGCATAATTATTGATCCGATTTTTTCTTAGGGTCATAAAATATTGTATGGCAGTCTCCTGAATTGATGATCCGATTCAGTGGTTCGACCCATCATCTGTATTTCCTCCGGTTCGTGTACTACCCCCTTTTGCAATACTGGCAAAATTTCGAACGGGCAACGGGGTGGCGTGAGGGCATAATTATTGATCCGATTCTTTCTTAAGGTCATAAAATATTGTATGGCAGTCTCCATGACCGAATTTATGATCCGATTCAGTGGTTCGACCCATACTCTGTTTTTCCTACGGCTCGTGTACGGCCCCCTTTGGCAATACTGGCAAAATTTCGAACGGGCCATTGGGTGGCGTGAGGTCATAGCTATTGATCCGATTCTTTCTTAGGGTCATAAAATAATGTATGGCAGTCTCCTAGACCGAATTTATGATCCGATTCAGTGGTTTGACCCATCCTCAGTTTTTCCTCAGGGTCGTGTACTACCCCCTTTTGCAATACTGGCAAAATTTCGAACGGGCAACGGGGTGGCGTGAGGGCATAATTATTGATCCGATTCTTTCTTAGAGTCAAAAAATATTGTATGGCAGTCTCCTAGACCGAGATGATCCGATTCAGTGGTTCGACCCATCCTCTGTTTTTCCTCCGGTTCGTGTACTACCCCCTTTTGCAATACTGGCAAAATTTTGAACGGGCAACGGGGTGGCGTGAGGGCATAATTATTGATCTGATTCTTTCTTAAGGTCATAAAATATTGTATGGCAGTCTCCATGACCGAATTTATGATCCGATTCAGTGGTTCGACCCATACTCAGTTTTTCCTACGGCTCGTGTACTACCCCATTTGGCAATACTGGCAAAATTTCGAACAGGGCAACGGGGTGGGGTGAGGGCCTGATTATTGATCCGATTCTCTCTTGGGGTCATAAAATATTGTATGGCAGTCTCCATGACCGAATTTATGATCCGATTCAGTGGTTCGACCCATACTCAGATTTTCTCCGGCTAGTGTACTACCCCCTGTGGCAAAACTGGCAAAATTTCGAACGGGCCACGGGGTGGAGTGAGGGCATAAATATTGATCAAATTCTTTCTTAGGGTCATAAAATATTGTATGGCAGTTTCCTAGACCGAATTGATGATCCAATCCAGTGGTTCGACCCTTTGGCAATACTGGAAAAATTTCGAACGGGCAACGGGTGGCTTGAGGGCATAATTATTTATCCGATTCTTTCTTAGGGTCATAAAATATTGTATGGCAGTCTCCATGACCGAATTTATGATCCGATTCAGTGGTTCGACCCATACTCAGTTTTTCCTACGGCTCGTGTACTACCCCCTTTGGCAATACTGGCAAAATTTCGAACTGGGCAACGGGGTGGCGTGAGGGCCTAATTATTGATCCGATTCTTTCTTAGGGTCATAAAATATTGTATGGCAGTCTCCATGACCGAATTTACGATCTGATTCAGTGGTGCGACCCATACTCAGTTTTTCCTCCGGCTCGTGTACTACCCCCATGGCAATACTGGCAAAATTTTGAACGGGCCACGGGGTGGCGTGAGGGCATAATTATTGATCCGATTCTTACTTAGGGTCATAAAATATTGTATGGCAGTTTCCTAGACCGAATTGATGATCCGATTCAGTGGTTCGACCAATCATCTGTTTTTCCTCCGGTTCGTGTACTACCCCTTTTGCAATACTGGCAAAATTTCGAACGGGCAACGGGGTGGCGTGAGGGCATAATTATTGATCCGATTCTTTCTTAAGGTCATAAAATATTGTATGGCAGTCTCCATGACCGAATTTATGATCCGATTCAGTGGTTCGACCCATACTATGTTTTTCCAACGGCTCGTGTACTACCCCCTTTGGCAATACAGGCAAAATTTCGAACGGGCCATTGGGTGGCGTGAGGTCATAGCTATTGATCCGATTCTTTCTTAGGGTCATAAAATATTGTATGGCAGTCTCCTAGACCGAATTTATGATCCGATTCAGTGGTTTGACCCATCGTCAGTTTTTCCTCAGGGTCGTGTACTACCCCCTTTTGCAATACTGGCAAAATTTCGAACGGGCAACGGGGTGGCGTGAGGGCATAATTATTGATCCGATTCTTTCTTAGAGTCAAAAAATATTGTATGGCAGTCTCTTAGACCGAATTGATGATCCGATTCAGTGGTTCGACCCATCCTCTGTTTTTCCTCCGGTTCGTGTACTACCCCCTTTTGCAATACTGGCAAAATTTTGAACGGGCAACGGGGTGGCGTGAGGGCATAATTATTGATCTGATTCTTTCTTAAGGTCATAAAATATTGTATGGCAGTCTCCATGACCGAATTTATGATCCGATTCAGTGGTTCGACCCGTACTCAGTTTTTCCTACGGCTCGTGTACTACCCCCTTTGGAAATACTGGCAAAATTTTGAATGGGCAACGGGGAGGCGTGAGGGCATAATTATTGATCCGATTCTTTCTTAGGGTCATAAAATATTGTATGGCAGTCTCCATGACCGAATTTATGATCTGATTCAGTGGTTCGACCCATACTCAGTTTTTCCTCCGGCTCGTGTACTACCCCCTTTGACAATACTGGCAAAATTTTGAACGGGCAACGGGGTGGCGTGGGGGCTTAATTATTGATCCGATTTCTTTCTTAGGGTCATAAAATATTGTATGGCAGTCTCAATAACCGAATTTATGATCTGATTCAGTGGTGCGACCCATACTCAGTTTTTCCTCCGGCTCGTGTACTACCCCCTATGGCAATACTGGCAAAATTTTGAACGGGCCACGGGGTGGCGTGAGGGCATAATTATTGATCCGATTCTTTCTTAGGGTCATAAAATATTGTATGGTAGTTTCCTAGACCGAATTGATGATCCGATTCAGTGGTTCGACCCATCCTCTGTTTTCCCTCCGGTTCGTGTACTACCCCCTTTTGCAATACTGGCATAAATATTGATCCGATCCAGTGGTTCGACCCTTTGGCAATACTGGCAAAATTTCGAACGGGTAACGGGGTGGCGTGAGGGCATAATTATTTATCCGATTCTTTCTTAGGGTTATAAAATATTGTATGGCAGTCTCCATGACAGAATTTATGATCCGATTCAGTGGTTCGACCCATACTCAGTTTTTCCTACGGCTCGTGTACTACCCCCTTTGGCAATACTGGCAAAATTTCGAACGGGCAACGAGGTGGCGTGAGGGCTTAATTATTGATCCGATTTCTTTCTTAGGGTCATAAAATATTGTATGGCAGTCTCCATGACCAAATTTATGATCTGATTCAGTGGTGCGACCCATACTCAGTTTTTCCTCCGGTTCGTGTACTACCCCCTTTTGCAATACTGGCAAAATTTCGAACGGGCAACAGGGTGGCGTGAGGGCATAATTATTGATCTGATTCTCTCTTAGGGTCATAAAATATAGTATGGCAGTCTCCATGACCGAATTTATGATCCGATTCATTGGTTCGACCCATACTAAGTTTTTATCCAGCTCGTGTACTACCCCCTATGGCAATACTGGCAAAATTTAGAACGGGCCACGGGGTGGAGTGAGGGCATAAATATTGTCCGATTCTTTCTTAGGGTCATAAAATATTGTATGGCAGTTTCCTAGACCGAATTGATGATCCGATCCAGTGGTTCGACCCTTTGGCAATACTGGCAAAATTTCGAACGGGCAACGGGTGGCTTGAGGGCATAATTATTTTTCCGATTCTTTCTTAGGGTCATAAAATATTGTATGGCAGTCCCCATGACCCAATTTATGATCCGATTCAGTGGTTCGACCCATACTCAGTTTTTCCTACGGCTCGTGTACTACCCCCTTTGGCAATACTGGCAAAATTTCGAACACGGCAACGGGGTGGCGTGAGGGCCTAATTATTGATCCGATTCTTTCTTAGGGTCATAAAATATTGTATGGCAGTCTCCATGACCAAATTTACGATCTGATTCAGTGGTGCGACCCATACTCAGTTTTTCCTCCGGCTCGTGTACTACCCCCATGGCAATACTGGCAAAATTTTGAACGGGCCACGGGGTGGCGTGAGGGCATATTTATTGATCCGATTCTTTCTTAGGGTCATAAAATATTGTATGGTAGTTTCCTAGACCGAATTGATGATCCGATTCAGTGGTTCGACCCATCCTCTGTTTTCCCTCCGGTTCGTGTACTACCCCCTTTTGCAATACTGGCATAAATATTGATCGGATCCAGTGGTTCGACCCTTTGGCAATACTGGCAAAATTTCGAACGGGTAACGGGGTGGCGTGAGGGCATATTTATTTATCCGATTCTTTCTTAGGGTTATAAAATATTGTATGGCAGTCTCCATGACAGATCTTATGATCCGATTCAGTAGTTCGACCCATACTCAGTTTTTCCTACGGCTCGTGTACTACCCCCTTTGGCAATACTGGCAAAATTTCGAACGGGCAACGAGGTGGCGTGAGGGCTTAATTATTGATCCGATTTCTTTCTTAGGGTCATAAAATATTGTATGGCAGTCTCCATGACCAAATTTATGATCTGATTCAGTGGTGCGACCCATACTCAGTTTTTCCTCCGGTTCGTGTACTACCCCCTTTTGCAATACTGGCAAAATTTCGAACGGGCAACGGGGTGGCGTGAGGGCATAATTATTGATCTGATTCTCTCTTAGGGTCATAAAATATAGTATGGCAGTCTCCATGACCGAATTTATGATCCGATTCATTGGTTCGACCCATACTAAGTTTTTATCCAGCTAGTGTACTACCCCCTATGGCAATACTGGCAAAATTTAGAACGGGCCACGGGGTGGAGTGAGGGCATAAATATTGTCCGATTCTTTCTTAGGGTCATAAAATATTGTATGGCAGTTTCCTAGACCGAATTGATGATCCGATCCAGTGGTTCGACCCTTTGGCAATACTGGCAAAATTTCGAACGGGCAACGGGTGGCTTGAGGGCATAATTATTTTTCCGATTCTTTCTTAGGGTCATAAAATATTGTATGGCAGTCCCCATGACCCAATTTATGATCCGATTCAGTGGTTCGACCCATACTCAGTTTTTCCTACGGCTCGTGTACTACCCCCTTTGGCAATACTGGCAAAATTTCGAACAGGGCAACGGGGTGGCGTGAGGGCCTAATTATTGATCCGATTCTTTCTTAGGGTCATAAAATATTGTATGGCAGTCTCCATGACCAAATTTACGATCTGATTCAGTGGTGCGACCCATACTCAGTTTTTCCTCCGGCTCGTGTACTACCCCCATGGCAATACTGGCAAAATTTTGAACGGGCCACGGGGGTGGCGTGAGGGCATATTTATTGATCCAATTCTTTCTTAGGGTCATAAAATATTGTATGGTAGTTTCCTAGACCGAATTGATGATCCGATTCAGTGGTTCGACCCATCCTCTGTTTTCCCTCCGGTTCGTGTACTACCCCCTTTTGCAATACTGGCATAAATATTGATCCGATCCAGTGGTTCGACCCTTTGGCAATACTGGCAAAATTTCGAACGGGTAACGGGGTGGCGTGAGGGCATAATTATTTATCCGATTCTTTCTTAGGGTTATAAAATATTGTATGGCAGTCTCCATGACAGATCTTATGATCCGATTCAGTGGTTCGACCCATACTCAGTTTTTCCTACGGCTCGTGTACTACCCCCTTTGGCAATACTGGCAAAATTTCGAACGGGCAACGAGGTGGCGTGAGGGCATAATTATTGATCCGATTTCTTTCTTAGGGTCATAAAATATTGTATGGCAGTCTCCATGACCAAATTTATGATCTGATTCAGTGGTTCGACCCATACTCAGTTTTTCCTACGGCTCGTGTACTACCCCCTTTGGAAATACTAGCAAAATTTCGAACGGGAACGGGGTGGCCTGAGGGCATAATTATTGATCCGATTTTTTCTCAGAATCATAAAATATTGTATGGCAGTCTCCATGACCGAATTTAAGATCTGATTCAGTGGTTCGACCCATACTCAGTTTTTCCTCCGGCATGGCAATACCGACAAAATTTCGAACGGGCCACGGGGTGGCGTGAGGGCATAATTATTGATCCGATTCTTTCTTAGGGTGATAAATATTGTATGGCAGTCTCCTAGACCGAATTGATGATCCGATTCAGTGGTTCGACCCATCCTCTGTTTTTCCTCCGGTTTGTGTACCCCCTTTTGCAATACTGGCAAAATTTCGAACGGGCAACGGGGTGGCGTCAGGGCATAATTATTGATCCGATTCTCTCTTAGGGTTATTAAATATTGGATGGCAGTCTCCATGACTGAATTTATGATCCGATTCAGTGGTTCGACCCATACTCAGTTTTTCCTACGGCTCGTGTATAACCCCCTTTGGCAATACTGGCAAAATTTCGAACCGGCAACGGGGTGGCGTGAGGGCTTAATTATTGATCCGATTCTTTCTTAGGGTCATAAAATATTGTTGGCAGTTTTCATGACCGAATTTATGATCCGATTCAGTGGTTCGACCCATACTCAGTTTTTCCTCCGGCTCGTGTACTACCCCCTATGGCAATACTGACAAAATTTCGAACGGGCCACGGGGTGGCGTGAGGGCATAATTATTGATCCGATTCTTTCTTAGGGTGATAAAATATTGTATGGCAGTCTCCTAGACCGAATTGATGATCCGATTCAGTGGTTCGACCCATCCTCTGTTTTTCCTCCGGTTTGTGTACCCCCTTTTGCAATACAGGCAAAATTTCGAACGGGCAACGGGGTGGCGTGAGGGCATAATTATTGATCCGATTCTTTCTTAGGGTTATAAAATATTGTATGGCAGTCTCCATGACTGAATTTATGATCCGATTCAGTGGTTCGACCCATACTCAGTTTTTCTCCGGCACGTGTACTACCCCCTATGGCAATACTGGCAAAATTTCGAACGGGCCACGGGGTGGAGTGGGGGCATAAATATTGATCCGATTTTTTCTTAGGGTCATAAAATATTGTATGGCAGTCTCCTAGACCGAATTGATGATCCGATCCAGTGGTTCGATACTTTGGCAATACTGGCAAAATTTCGAACAAGCAACGGGTGGCGTGAGGGTACAATTATTTATCCGATTCTTTCTTAGGGTCATAAAATATTGTATGGCAGTCTCCATGACCAAATTTATGATCCGATTCAGTGGTTCGACCCATCCTCTGTTTTTCCTCTGGTTTGTGTATTACCCCATGCTGCAATACTGGCAAAATTTCGAACGGGCAACGGGGTGGCGTGAGGGCATAATTGTTGATCCGATTCTTTATTAAGGTCATAAAATATTATATGGCAGTCTCCATGACCGAATTTATGATCCGATTTAGTGGTTCGACCCATACTCAGTTTTTCCTACGGCTCGTGTACTACCCCTTTGGCAATACTGGAAAAATTTCGAACGGGCCATTGGGTGGCGTGAGGTCATAGCTATTTATCCGATTCTTTCTTAGGGTCATAAAATATTGTATGGCAGTCTCCTAGACCGAATTTATGATCCGATTCAGTGGTTAGACCCATCCTCAGTTTTTCCTCCGGGCCGTGTACTACCCCCTTTGGCAATAATGTCAAAATTTCGAACGGGCAACGGGGTGGCGTGAGGGCATAATTATTGATCCGATTCTTTCTTAGAGTCATATAATATTGTGTGGCAGTCTCCTAGACCGAATTTATGATCCGATTCAGTGGTTAGACCCATCCTCAGTTTTTCCTCCAGGTCGTGTACTACCCCCTTTGGCAATACTGGCAAAATATCGAACGGGCAAAGGGGTGGCGTGAGGGCATAATTATTGATCCGATTCTTTCTTAGAGTCATAAAATATTGTATGGCAGTCTCCTAGACCGAATTGATGATCCGATTCAGTGGTTCGACCCATCCTCTGTTGTTCCTCCGGTTCGTGTACTACCCCTTTTGCAATACTGGCAAAATTTCGAACGGGCAACGGGGTGGCGTGAGGGCCTAATTATTGATCCGATTCTTTCTTATGGTCATAAAATATTGTATGGCAGTCTCCATGACCGAATTTATGATCCGATTCAGTGGTTCGACCCATACTCAGTTTTTCCTACGGCTCGTGTACTACCCCCTTTGGAAATACTGGCAAAATTTCGAACGGGAACGGGGTGGCGTGAGGGCATAATTATTGATCCGATTTTTTCTTAGGGTCATAAAATATTGTATGGCAGTCTCCATGACCGAATTTAAGATCCGATTCAGTGGTTCGACCCATACTCAGTTTTTCCTCCGGCTCGTGTAATACCCCCTATGACAATACTGGCTAAATTTTGAACGGGCCACGGGGTGGCGTGAGGGCATAATTATTGATCCGATTCTTTCTTAGAGTCATAAAATATTGTATGGCAGTCTCCTAGACCGAATTGAT
This sequence comes from Bidens hawaiensis, assembly GCF_021521415.1. Taxonomy (NCBI): domain Eukaryota; kingdom Viridiplantae; phylum Streptophyta; class Magnoliopsida; order Asterales; family Asteraceae; genus Bidens; species Bidens hawaiensis. The sequence continues at coordinate 229,089 of NW_027495166.1, read as the reverse complement.
GATCCGATTCAGTGGTTCGACCCATCCTCAGTTTTTCCTCCGGTTCGTGTAATACCCCCTTTGGCAATACTGGCAAAATTTTGAACGGGCCACGGGGTGGCGTGAGGGCATAATTATTGATCCGATTCTTTCTTAGAGTCATAAAATATTGTATGGCAGTCTCCTAGACCGAATTGATGATCCGATTCAGTGTTTCGACCCATCCTTTGTTTTTCCACCGGTTCGTGTACCCCTTTTTGCAATACTGGCAAAATTTTGAACGGGCAACGGGGTGGCGTGAGGGCATAATTATTGATCCGATTCTTTCTTAGGGAGATAAAATATTGTATGGCAGTCTCCTAGACCGAATTGATGATCCGATTCAGTGGTTCGACCCATCCTCAGTTTTTCCTCCGGTTCGTGTACCCCCTTTTGCAACACCGGCTAAATTTCGAACGGGCAACGGGGTGGCGTGAGGGCATAATTATGGATCCGATTCTTTTTTAGGGTCATAAAATATTGTATGGCAGTCTCCATGACCGAATTTATGATCCGATTCAATGGTTCGACCCATACTCAGTTTTTCTCCGGCTCGTGTACTACCCCCTATGGCAATACTGACAAAATTTCGAACGGGCCACGGGGTGGTGTGAGGGCATAAATATTGATCCGATTCTTTCTTAGGGTCATAAAATATTGTATGGCAGTCTCCTACACCGAATTGATGATCTGATCCAGTGGTTCGACCCTTTGGTAATACTAGAAAAATTTCGAACGGGCAACGGGTGGCGTGAGGGCATAATTATTGATCCGATTCTTTCTTAGGGTTATAAAATATTGGATGGCAGTCTCCATGACCGAATTTATGATCCGATTCAGTGGTTCGACCCATACTCAGTTTTTCTCCGGCACGTGTACTACCCCCTATGGCAATACTGGCAAAATTTCGAACGGGCCACGGGGTGGAGTGAGGGCATAAATATTGATCCGATTTTTTCTTAGGGTCATAAAATATTGTATGGCAGTCTCCTAGACCGAATTGATGATCCGATCCAGTGGTTCGACACTTTGGCAATACTGGCAAAATTTCGAAAGGGCAACGGGTGGCGTGAGGGCATAATTATTTATCCGATTTTTTCTTAGGGTCATGAAATATTGTATGGCAGTCTCCATTACGGAATTTATGATCCGATTCAGTGGTTCGACCCATCCTCTGTTTTTCCTCCGGTTCGTGTACTACCCCATTTTGCAATACTGGCAAAATTTCGAACGGGCAACGGGGTGGCTTGAGGGCATAATTGTTGATCCGATTCTTTCTTAAGGTCATAAAATATTATATGGCGGTCTCCATGACCAAATTTATGATCCGATTTAGTGGTTCGACCCATACTCGGTTTTTCCTACGGCTCGTGTACTACCCCCTTTTGCAATACTGGCAAAATTTCGAACGGGCAACGGGGTGGCGTGAGGGCATAATTATTGATCCGATTCTTTTATAGAGTCATAAAATATTGTATGGCAGTCTCCTAGACCGAATTGATGATCCGATTAAGTAGTTCGACCCATCCTAAGTTTTTCCTCCGGGTCGTGTACTACACCCTTTGGCAATACTGGCAAAATTTCGAACGGGCAAAGGGTGGCGTGAGGGCATAATTATTGATCCGATTCTTTCTTAGAGTCATAAAATATTGTATGGCAGTCTCCTAGACCGGATTGATGATCCGATTCAGTGGTTTGACCCATCCTCTGTTTTTCCTCCGGTTCGTGTACTACCCCCTTTTGCAATACTGGCAAAATTTCGAACGGGCAACGGGGTGGCGTGAGGGCCTAATTATTGCTCCGATTCTTTCTTAAGGTCATAAAATATTGTATGGCAGTCTCCATGACCGAATTTATGATCCGATTCAGTGGTTCGACCCATACTCAGTTTTTCCTACGGCTCGTGTACTACCCCCTTTGTAAATACTGGCAAAATTTCTAATGGGCAACGGGGAGGCGTGAGGGCATAATTATTGATCCGATTCTTTCTTAGAGTCATAAAATATTGTATGGCCGTCTCCTAGACCGAATTGATGATCCGATTCAGTGGTTTGACCCATCCTCTGTTTTTCCTCTGGTTCGTGTACTACCCCCTTTTTTAATACTGGCAAAATTTCGAACGGGCAACGGGATGGCGTGAGGGCCTAATAATTGCTCCGATTCTTTTTTAAGGTCATAAAATATTGTATGGCAGTCTCCATGACCGAATTTATGATCCGATTCAGTGGTTCGACCCATACTCGGTTTTTCCTACGGCTCGTGTACTACCACCTTTGGAAATACTGGCAAAATTTCGAACGGGCAACGGTGTGGCGTGAGGGCATAATTATTGATCCGATTCTTTCTTAGGGTCATAAATATTGTATCGCAGTCTCCATGACCGAATTTAATATCTGATTCAGTGGTTCGACCCATACTCAGTTTCTCCTCCGGCTCTTGTAACACCCCCTATGGCAATACTGGCAAAATTTTGAACGGGCCACGGGGTGGCGTGAGGGCATAATTATTGATCCGATTCTTTCTTAGAGTCATAAAATATTGTATGGCAGTCTCCTAGACCGAATTGATGATCCGATTCAGTGGTTCGACCCATCCTCATTTTTTCCTCCGGTTCGTGTACCCCCTTTTGCAATACTGGCTAAATTTCGAACGGGCAACGGAGTGGCGTGAGGGCATAATTATTGATCCGACTCTTTTTTAGGGTCATAAAATATTGTATGGCAGTCTCCATGACCGAATTTAAGATCTGATTCAGTGGTTCGACCCATACTCAGTTTTTTTCCGGCTCGTGTACTACCCCCTATGGCAATACTTGCAAAATTTCGAATGGGCCACGGGGTGGCGTGAGGGCATAAATATTGATCCGATTCTTTCTTAGGGTCATAAAATATTGTATGGCAGTCTCCTAGACCGAATTGATGATCCAATCCAGTGGTTCGACCCTTTGGCAATAATGGCAAAATTTCGAACGGGCAACGGGTGGCGTGAGGGCATAATTATTGACCCGATTCTTTCTTAGGGTCATAAAATATTGTATGGTAGTCTCCATGACCGAATTTATGATCCGATTCAGTGGTTCGACCCATACTCAGTTTTTCCTACGGCTCATGTACTACCCCCTTTGGCAATACTGGCAAAATTTCGAACGGGCAACGGGTGGAGTGAGGGCATAATTATTGATCCGATTCTTTCTTAGGGTCATAAAATATTGTATGGCAGTCTCCATGACCGAATTTATGATCTGATTCTGTGGTGCGACCCATACTCAGTTTTCCTCCGCCTCGTGTACTACCCCCCTATGGCAATACTGGCAAAATTTCGAACGTGACACGGGGTGGCGTGAGGGCATAAATATTGATCCAATTTTTTCTTAGGGTCATAAAATATTGTATGGCAGTCTCCTAGACCGAATTGATGATCCGATCCAGTGGTTCGACCCTTTGGCAATACTGGCAAAATTTCGAACGGGCAAAGGGTGGCGTGAGGGCATAATTATTTATCCGATTCTTTCTTAGGGTCATAAAATATTGTATGGCAGACTCCATGACCGAATTTATGATCCGATTCAGTGGTTCGACCCATACTCAGTTTTTCATACGGCTCATGTACTACCCCCTTTGGCAATACTGGCAAAATTTCGAAAGGGCAACGGAGTGGTGTGAGGGCTTAATTATTGATCCGATTCTTTCTTAGGGTCATAAAATATTGTATTGCAGTCTCCATGACCGAATTTATAATCTGATTCAGTGGTTCGACCCATACTCAGTTTTTCCACCGGCTCGTGTACTACCTCCTATGGCAATACTGGCGAAATTTTGAACGGGCAACGGGGGTGGCGTGAGGGCATAATTATTGATCCGATTCTTTCTTAGGGTGACAAAATATTGTATGGCAGTCTCCTAGACCGAATTGATGATCCGATTCAGTGGTTCGACCCATCCTCTGTTTTTCCTCCGGTTCTTGTACTACCCCCCTTTTGCAATACTGGCAAAATTTCGAACGTGCAACGGGGTGGCGTGAGGGCATAATTATTGATCCGATTCTTTCTTATGGTCATAAAATATTGTATGGCAGTCTCCATGACCGAATTTATGATCCGATTCAGTGGTTCGACCCATACTCAGTTTATCCTCCGGCTCGTGTACTACCCCCTATGGCAATACTGGCAAAATTTTGAACGGGCAACGGGGTGGCGTGAGGGCATAATTATTGATCCGATTCTTTCTTAGGGTGATAAAATATTGTATGGCAGTCTCATAGACCGAATTGATGATCCGATTCAGTGGTTCGACCCATCCTCTGTTTTTCCTCCGGTTCGTGTACTACCCCCTTTTGCAATACTGGCAAAATTTCGAACGGGCAACGGGGTGGCGTGAGGGCATAATTATTGATCCGATTCTTTCTTATGGTCATAAAATATTGTATGGTAGTCTCCATGACCGAATTTATGATCCGATTCAGTGGTTCGACCCATACTCAGTTTTTTCCTCCGGCTCGTGTACTACCCCTTATGGCAATACTGGCAAAATTTAGAACGGGCCACGGGGTGGCGTGAGGGCATACTTATTGATCCGATTCTTTCTTAGGGTGATAAAATATTGTATGGCAGTCTCCCAGACCGAATTGATGATCTGATTCAGTGGTTCGACCCATCCTCTGTTTTTCCTCCGGTTCGTGTACTACCCTCTTTTGCAATACTGGCAAAATTTCAAACGGGCAACGGGATGGCGTTAGGCATAATTATTGATCCGATTCTTTCTTATGATCATAAAATATTGTATGGCAGTCTCCATGACCGAATTTAAGATCTGATTCAGTGGTTCGACCCATACACAGTTTTTCCTTCGGCTCGTGTAATACCCCCTATGGCAATACTGGCAAAATTTTGAACGGACCACGGGGTGGCGTGAGGGCATAATTATTGATCCGATTCTTTCTTAGAGTCATAAAATATTGTATGGCAGTCTCCTAGACCGAAATGATGATCCGATTCAGTGGTTCGACCCATCCTCAGTTTTTCCTCCGGTTCGTGTAACCCCTTTTGCAATACTGGCAAAATTTCGAACGTGCAACGGGGTGGCGTGAGGGCATAATTATTGATCCGATTCTTTCTTATGGTCATAAAATATTGTATGGCAGTCTCCATGACCGAATTTAAGATCTGATTCAGTGGTTCGACCCATACTCAGTTTTCCTCCGGCTCGTGTACTACCCCCTATGGCAATACTGGCAAAATTTCGAACGGGCCACGGGGTGGCGTGAGGGCATAAATATTGATCCGATTCTTTCTTAGAGTCATAAAATATTGTATGGCAGTCTCCTAGACCGAATTGATGATCCGATCCAGTGGTTCGACCATTTGGCAATAATGGCAAAATTTCGAACGGGCAACGGGTGGCGTGAGGGCATAATTATTTATCCGATTCTTTCTTAGGGTCATAAAATATTGTATGGCAGTCTCCATGACCGAATTTATGATCCGATTTAGTGGTTCGACCCATACTCAGTTTTTCCTGCGGCTCAAGTACTACCCCCTTTGGCAATACTGGCAAAATTTCGAACGGGCCACGGGGTGGAGTGAGGGCATAATTATTGATCCGATTCTTTCCTAGGGTCATAAAATATTGTATGGCAGTCTCCATGACCGAATTTATGATCTGATTCTGTGGTGCGACCCATACTCAGTTTTTCCTCCGGCTCGTGTACTACCCCATATGGCAATACTGGCAAAATTTCGAACGTGCCACGGGGTGGCGTGAGGGCATAAATATTGATCCAATTCTTTCTTAGGGTCATAAAATATTGTATGGCAGTCTCCTAGACCGAATTGATGATCCGATCCAGTGGTTCGACCCTTTGGCAATACTGGCAAAATTTCGAACGGGCAACGGGTGGCGTGAGGGCATAATTATTTATCCGATTCTTTCTTAGGGTCATAAAATATTGTATGGCAGACTCCATGACCGAATTTATGATCCGATTCAGTGGTTCGACCCATACTTAGTTTTTCTTACGGTTCATGTACTACCCCCTTTGACAATACAGGCAAAATACGGGCAACGGAGTGGTGTGAGGGCTTAATTATTGATCCGATTCTTTCTTAGGGTCATAAATTATTGTATGGCAGTCTCCATGACCGAATTTATGATTCGATTCAGTGGTTCGACCCATACTCAGTTTTTCCTCCGGCTCGTGTACTACCCCCTATGGCAATACTTGCAAAATTTTGAACGGGCAACGGGGTGGCGTGAGGGCATAATTATTGATCCGATTCTTTCTTAGGGTGACAAAATATTGTATGGCAGTCTCCTAGACCGAATTGATGATCCGATTCAGTGGTTCGACCCATCCTCTGTTTTTCCTCCGGCTCGTGTACTACCCCTTATGGCAATACTGGCAAAATTTTGAACTGGCCACGGGGTGGCGTGAGGGCATACTTATTGATCCGATTCTTTCTTAGGGTGATAAAATATTGTATGGCAGTCTCCCAGACCGAATTGATGATCTGATTCAGTGGTTCGACCCATCCTCTGTTTTTCCTCCGGTTCGTGTACTACCCTCTTTTGCAATACAGGCAAAATTTCAAACGGGCAACGGGATGGCGTGAGGGCATAATTATTGATCCGATTCTTTCTTATGGTCATAAAATATTGTATGGCAGTCTCCATGACCGAATTTAAGATCTGATTCAGTGGTTCGACCCATACACAGTTTTTCCTTCGGCTCGTGTAATACCCCCTATGGCAATACTGGCAAAATTTTGAACGGACCACGGGGTGGCGTGAGGGCATAATTATTGATCCGATTCTTTCTTAGAGTCATAAAATATTGTATGGCAGTCTCCTAGACCGAAATGATGATCCGATTCAGTGGTTCGACCCATCCTCAGTTTTTCCTCCGGTTCGTGTAACCCCTTTTGCAATACTGGCTAATTTTCGAACGGGCAACAGAGTGGCGTGAGGGCATAATTATTGATCCGATTCTTTTTTAGGGTCATAAAATATTGTATGGCAGTCTCCATGACCGAATTTAAGATCTGATTCAGTGGTTCGACCCATACTCAGTTTTCCTCCGGCTCGTGTACTACCCCCTATGGCAATACTGGCAAAATTTCGAACGGGCCACGGGGTGGCGTGAGGGCATAAATATTGATCCGATTCTTTCTTAGAGTCATAAAATATTGTATGGCAGTCTCCTAGACCGAATTGATGATCCGATCCAGTGGTTCGACCCTTTGGCAATAACGGCAAAATTTCGAACGGGCAACGGGTGGCGTGAGGGCATAATTATTGATCCGATTCTTTCTTAGGGTGACAAAATATTGTATGGCAGTCTCCTAGACCGAATTGATGATCCGATTCAGTGGTTCGACCCATCCTCTGTTTTTCCTCCGGTTCGTGTACTACCCCCTTTTGCAATACTAGCAAAATTTCGAACGGGCAACGGGGTGGCGTGAGGGCATAATTATTGATCCGATTCTTTCTTATGGTCATAAAATATTGTATGGCAGTCTCCATGACCGAATTTATGATCCGATTCAGTGGTTCGACCCATACTCAGTTTTTCCTCCGGCTCGTGTACTACCCCCATGGCAATACTGGAAAAATATTGAACGGGCAACGGGGTGGCGTGAGGGCATAATTATTGATCTGATTCTTTCTTAGGGTGAAAAAATATTGTATGGCAGTCTCATAGACCGAATTTATGATCCGATTCAGTGGTTCGACCCATCCTCTGTTTTTCCTCCGGTTCGTGTACTACCCCCTTTTGCAATACTGGCAAAATTTCGAACGGGCAACGGGGTGGCGTGAGGGTATAATTATTGATCCGATTCTTTCTTATGGTCATAAAATATTGTATGGCAGTCTCCATGACCGAATTTATGATCCGATTCAGTGGTTCGACCCATACTCAGTTTTTCCTACGGCTCGTGTACTACCCCCTTTGGCAATACAGGAAAAATTTCGAACGGGCCATTGGGTGGCATGAGGTCATTGCTATTGATCCGATTCTTTCTTAGGGTCATAAAATATTGTATGGCAGTCTCCTTGACCGAATTTATGATCTGATTCAGTGGTTAGACCCATCCTCAGTTTTTCCTCCGGGTCGTGTACTACCCCCTTTGGCAATACTAGCAAAATTTCGAACGGGCAACGGGGTGGCGTGAGGGCATAATTATTGATCTGATTCTTTCTTAGAGTCATAAAATATTGTATGGAAGTATCCTAGACCGAATTGATGATCCGATTCAGTGGTTCGACCCATCCTCTGTTTTTCCTCCGGTTCGGGTACAACCCCCTTTTGCAATACTGGCAAAATTTCGAACAGGCAACGGGGTGGTGTGAGGGACTAATTATTGATCCGATTCTTTCTTAAGGTCATAAAATATTGTATGGCAGTCTCCATGACCGGATTTATGATCCGATTCAGTGGTTCGACCCATACTCAGTTTTTCCTACGGCTCGTGTACTACCCCCTTGGGAAATACTGGCAAAATTTCGAACGGGCAACGGGGGTGGCGTGAGGGCATAATTATTGATCCGATTCTTTCTTAGGGTCATAAAATATTGTATGGCAGTCTCCATGACAGAATTTATAATCTGATTCAGTGGTTCGACCCATACTCAGTTTTTCCTCCGGCTCGTGTAATACCCCCTTTGGCAATACAGTCAAAATTTTGAACGGGCCACGGGGTGGCGTGAGGGCATAATTATTGATCCGATTCTTTCTTATGGTCATAAAATATTGTATGGCAGTCTTCATGACCGAATTTATGATCCGATTTAGTGGTTCGACCCATACTCAGTTTTTCCTCCGGCTCGTGTACTACCCCCTATGACAATACTGGCAAAATTTTGAACGGGCAACGGGGTGGCGTGAGGGCATAATTATTGATCCGATTCTTTCTTAGGGTGAAATAATATTATATGGTAGTCTCATAGACCGAATTGATGATCCGATTCAGTGGTTCGACCCATCCTCTGTTTTTCCTCCGGTTCGTGTACCCCCTTTTGCAATACTGGCAAAATATCGAACGGGCAATGGGGTGGCGTGAGGGCATAATTATTGATCCGGTTCTTTCTTAGGGTGATAAAATATTGTATGGCAGTCTCCTAGACCGAATTGATGATCTGATTCAGTGGTTCGACCCGTCCTCTGTTTTTCCTCCGGTTCGTGTACTACCCCCTTTTGCAATACTGGCAAAATTTCGAACGGGCAACGGGGTGGCGTGAGGGCCTAATTATTGATCCGATTCTTTCTTATGGTCATAAAATATTGTATGGCAGTCTCCATAACCGAATTTATGATCCGATTCAGTGGTTCGACCCATACTCAGTTTTTCCTACGGCTCGTGTACTACCCCTTTTAGCAATACAGGAAAAATTTCGAACGGGCCATTGGGTGGCGTGAGGTCATAGCTATTGATCCGATTCTTTCTTAGGGTCATAAAATATTGTATGGCAGTCACCTAGACAGAATTTATGATCTGATTCAGTGGTTAGACCCATCCTCAGTTTTTCCACCGGCTCGTGTACTACCCCCTTTGGAAATACTGGCAAAATTTCGAACGGGCAACGGGGTGGCGTGAGGGCATAATTATTGATCCGATTCTTTCTTAGGGTCATAAAATATTGTATGGCAGTCTCCATGACCGAATTTATGATCTGATTCAGTGGTTCGACCCATACTCAGTTTTTCCTCCGGCTCGTGTAATACCCCCTTTGGCAATACAGTCAAAATTTTGAACGGGCCACGGGGTGGCGTGAGGGCATAATTATTGATCCGATTCTTTCTTATGGTCATAAAATATTGTATGGCAGTCTTCATGACCGAATTTATGATCCGATTTAGTGGTTCGACCCATACTCAGTTTTTCCTCCGGCTCGTGTACTACCCCCTATGGCAATACTGGCAAAATTTTGAACGGGCAACGGGGTGGCGTGAGGGCATAATTATTGATCCGATTCTTTCTTAGGGTGAAAAAATATTATATGGTAGTCTCATAGACCGAATTGATGATCCGATTCAGTGGTTCGACCCATCCTCTGTTTTTCCTCCGGTTCGTGTACCCCATTTTGCAATACTTGCAAAATATCGAACGGGCAATGGGGTGGCGTGAGGGCATAATTATTGATCCGGTTCTTTCTTAGGGTGATAAAATATTGTATGGCAGTCTCCTAGACCGAATTGATGATCTGATTCAGTGGTTCGACCCGTCCTCTGTTTTTCCTCCGGTTCGTGTACTACCCCCTTTTGCAATACTGGCAAAATTTCGAACGGGCAACGGGGTGGCGTGAGGGCATAATTATTGATCCGATTCTTTCTTATGGTCATAAAATATTGTATGGCAGTCTCCATGACCGAATTTATGATCCGATTCAGTGGTTCGACCCATACTCAGTTTTTCCTACGGCTCGTGTACTACCCCTTTTAGCAATACAGGAAAAATTTCGAACGGGCCATTGGGTGGCGTGAGGTCATAGCTATTGATCCGATTCTTTCTTAGGGTCATAAAATATTGTATGGCACTCACCTAGACAGAATTTATGATCTGATTCAGTGGTTAGACCCATCCTCAGTTTTTCCACCGGGTCGTGTAGTACCCCCTTTGGCAATACTGGCAAAATTTCGAACGAGCAACGGGGTGGCGTAAGGGCATAATTATTGATACGATTCTTTCTTAGAGTCATAAAATATTGTATGGCAGACTCCATGACCGAATTTATGATCCAATTCAGTGGTTCGACCCATACTCAGTTTTTCCTACGGCTCGTGTACTACCCCTTTGGAAATACTGGCAGAATTTCGAACGGGCAACGGGGTGGCGAGAGGGCATAATTATTGATCCGATTCTTTATTAGGGTCATAAAATATTGTATGGCAGTCTCCACGACCGAATTTATGATCTGATTCAGTGGTTCGACCCATACTCAGTTTTTCCTCCGGCTCGTGTAATACCCCCTTTGGCAATACTGTCAAAATTTTGAACGGGCCACGGGGTGGCGTGAGGGCATAATTATCGATCCGATTTATTTCTTAAGGTCAAAAAATATTGTATGGCAGTCTCCATGACCGAATTTATGATCTGATTCAGTGGTTCGACCCATACTCAGTTTTTCCTCCGGCTCGTGTACTACCCCTATGGCAATACTGGCATAATTTTGAACGGGCCACGGGGTGGCGTGAGGGCATAATTATTGATCCGATTCTTTCTTAGGGTGATAAAATATTGTATGGCAGTCTCCTAGACCGAATTGATGATCCGATTCAGTGGTTCGACCTATCCTCTGTTTTTCCACCGGTTCGTGTACCCCTTTTTGCAATACTGGCAAAATTTCGAACGGGCAACGGGGTGGCGTGAGGGCATAATTACTGATCCGGTTCTTTCTTAGGGTCATAAAATAATGTATGGCAGTCTCCATGACCGAATTTATGATCCGATTCAGTGATTCGACCCATACTCAGTTTTTCCTCCGGTTCGTGTACTACCCCATTTTGCAATACTGGCAAAATTTCGAACGGGCAACGGGGTGGCGTGAGGGCATAATTATTGATCCGATTCTTTCTTATGGTCATAAAATATTGTATGGCAGTCTCCATGACCGAATTTATGATCCGATTCAGTGGTTCGACCCAAACTCAGTTTTTCCTCCGGCTCGTGTACTACCCCCTATGGCAATACTGGCAAAATTTCGAACGGGCCACGGGGTGGCGTGAGGGCATAATTATTGATCCGATTCTTTCTTAGGGCGATAAAGTTTTTTATGGCAATCTCCTAGACCAAATTGATGATCCGATTCAGTGGTTCGACCCATCCTCTGTTTTTCCTCCGGTTCGTGTAGTACCCCCTTTGGCAATACTGGCAAAATTTCGAACGGGCCATTGGGTGGCGTGAGGTCATAGCTATTGATCCGATTCTTTATTAGGGTCATAAAATATTGCATGGCAGTCTCCTAGACCGAATTTATGATCTGATTCAGTGGTTAGACCCATCCTCAGTTTTTCCACCGGGTCGTGTAGTACCCTCTTTAGCAATACTGGCAAAATTTCGAACGAGCAACGGGGTGGCGTGAGGACATAATTATTGATACGATTCTTTCTTAGAGTCATAAAATATTGTATGGCAGTCTCCATGACCGAATTTATGATCCGATTCAGTGTTTCGACCCATACTCAGTTTTTCCTACGGCTCGTGTACTACCCCCTTTGGAAATACTGGCAAAATTTCGAACGGGCAACGGGGGTGGCGTGAGGGCATAATTATTGATCCGAATCTTTCTTAAGGTCATAAAATAATTATTGTATGGCAGTCTCCATGACCGAATTTACGATCTGATTCAGTGGTGCGACCCATACTCAGTTTTTCCTCCGGCTCGTGTACTACCCCCTTTTTCAATACTGGCAAAATTTCGAACAGGGCAACGGGGTGGCGTGAGGGCATAATTATTGATCCGATTCTTTCTTAGGGTGATAAAATATTGAATGGTAGTCTCCATGACCGTATTTATGATCTGATTCAGTGGTGCGACCCATACTCAGTTTTTCCTCCGGCTCGTGTACTACCCCCTTTGGCAACGGGGAGGCGTGAGGGCATAATTATTGATCCGATTCTTTCTTAGGGTCATAAAATATTGTATGGCAGTCTCCATGACCGAATTTATGATCCGATTCAGTGGTTCGACCCATACTCAGTTTTTCCTACGGCTCGTGTACTACCCCATTTGGCAATACTGGCAAAATTTCGAACAGGGCAACGGGGTGGCGTGAGGGCCTAATTATTGATCCGATTCTTTCTTAGGGTCATAAAATATTGCATGGCAGTCTCCATGAACGAATTTATGATCCGATTCAGTGGTTCGACCCATACTCAGTTTTTCCTCAGGCTCGTGTACTACCCCCTATGGCAATACTGGCAAAATTTTGAACGGGCCACGGGGTGGCGTGAGGGCATAATTATTGATCCGATTCTTTCTTAGGGTGATAAAATATTGTATGGCAGTCTCCTAGACCGAATTGATGATCCGATTCAGTGGTTCGACCCATCCTCTGTTTTTCCTCCGGTTCGTGTACTACCCCCTTTTGCAATACAGGCAAAATTTCGAACTGGCAACGGGGGTGGCGTCAGGGCATAATTATTGATCCGATTCTTTCTTATGGTCATTAAATATTGTATGGCAGTCTCCATGACCGAATTTATGATCCGATTCAGTGGTTCGACCCATACTCAGTTTTTCCTACGGCTCGTGCACTAACCCCTATGGCAATACAGGAAAAATTTCGAACGGGCCATTGGGTGGCGTGAGGTCATAGCTATTGATCCGATTCTTTCTTAGGGTCATAAAATATTGTATGGCAGTCTCTTAGACCGAATTTATGATCTGATTCAGTGGTTAGACCCATCCTCAGTTTTTCCTCCGGGTCGTGTACTACCCCCTTTGGCAATACTGGCAAAATTTTGAACGAGTAACGGGGTGGCGTGAGGGCATAATTATTGATACGATTCTTTCTTAGAGTCATAAAATATTGTATGGCAGTATCCTAGACCGAATTGATGATCCGATTCTGTGGTTCGACCCATCCTCTGTTTTTCCTCCGGTTCGTGTACAACCCCCTTTTGCAATACTGGCAAAATTTCGAACAGGCAACGGGGTGGTGTGAGGGCCTAATTATTGATCCGATTCTTTCTTAAGGTCATAAAATATTGTATGGCAGTCTCCATGACCGAATTTATGATCCGATTCAGCGGTTCGACCCATACTCAGTTTTTCCTACGGCTCGTGTACTACCCCCTTTGGAAATACTGGCAAAATTTCGAACGGGCAACGGGGTGACGTGAGGGCATACTTATTGATCCGATTCTTTCTTAGGGTCATAAAATATTGTATGGCAGTCTCCATGGCCGAATTTATGATCGGATTCAGTGGTTCGACCCATAATCAGTTTTTCCTCCGGCTCGTGTAATACCCCCTTTAACAATACTGTCAAAATTTTGAACGGGCCACGGGGTGGCGTGAGGGCATAATTATTGATCAAATTCTTTCTTAGGGTGATAAAATATTGTATGGCAGTCTCCTAGACGAATTGAGGATCCGATTCAGTGGTTCGACCCATCCTTTGTTTTTCCTCCGGTTCGTGTACCCCCTTTTGCAATACTGGCAAAATTTCGAACGGGCAACGGGGTGGCGTGAGGGCATAATTATTGATCCGGTTCTTTCTTAGGGTCATAAAATATTGTATGGCAGTCTCCATGACCAAATTTATGATCCGATTCAGTGGTTCGACCCATACTCAGTTTTTCCTACGGCTCGTGCACTACCCCCTATGGCAATACAGGAAAAATTTCGAACGGGCCATTGGGTGGCGTGAGGTCATAGCTATTAATCCGATTCTTTCTTAGGGTCATAAAATATTGTATGGCAGTCTCTTAGACCGAATTTATGATCTGATTCAGTGGATAGACCCATCCTCAGTTTTTCCTCCGGGTCGTGTACTACCCCCTTTGGCAATACTGGCAAAATTTTGAACGAGTAACGGGGTGGCGTGAGGGCATAATTATTGATCCGATTCTTTCTTAGAGTCATAAAATATTGTATGGCAGTATCCTAGACCGAATTGATGATCCGATTCTGTGGTTCGACCCATCCTCTGTTTTTCCTCCGGTTCGTGTACAACCCCCTTTTGCAATACTGGCAAAATTTCGAACAGGCAACGGGGTGGTGTGAGGGCCTAATTATTGATCCGATTCTTTCTTAAGGTCATAAAATATTGTATGGCAGTCTCCATGACCGAATTTATGATCCGATTCAGTGGTTCGACCCATACTCAGTTTTTCCTACGGCTCGTGTACTACCCCCTTTGGAAATACTGGCAAAATTTCGAACGGGCAACGGGGTGACGTGAGGGCATACTTATTGATCCGATTCTTTCTTAGGGTCATAAAATATTGTATGGCAGTCTCCATGGCCGAATTTATGATCGGATTCAGTGGTTCGACCCATAATCAGTTTTTCCTCCGGCTCGTGTAATACCCCCTTTAACAATACTGTCAAAATTTTGAACGGGCCACGGGGGTGGCGTGAGGGCATAATTATTGATCAAATTCTTTCTTAGGGTGATAAAATATTGTATGGCAGTCTCCTAGACGAATTGAGGATCCGATTCAGTGGTTCGACCCATCCTTTGTTTTTCCTCCGGTTCGTGTACCCCCTTTTGCAATACTGGCAAAATTTCGAACGGGCAACGGGGTGGCGTGAGGGCATAATTATTGATCCGGTTCTTTGTTAGGGTCATAAAATATTGTATGGCAGTCTCCATGACCAAATTTATGATCCGATTCAGTGGTTCGACCCATACTCAGTTTTTCTCCGGCTCGTGTACTACCCCCTATGGCAATACTGGCAAAATTTCGAACGGGCCACGGGGTGGAGTGAGGGCATAAAGATTGATCCGATTCTTTCTTAGGGTCATAAAATATTGTATGGCTGTCTCCTAGACCGAATTGATGATCCGATCCAGTGGTTCTACCCTATGGCAATACTGGCAAAATTTCGAACGGGCAACGGGTGGCGTGAGGGCATAATTATTTATCCGATTCTTTATTAGGGTCATAAAATATTGTATGGCAGTCTCCATGACCGAATTTATGATCCGATTCAGTGGTTCGACCCATACTCAATTTTTCCTACGGCTCGGGTACTACCCCCTTTGGCAATACTGGCAAAATTTCGAACGTGCAACGGGGTGGGGTGAGGGATTAATTATTGATCCGATTCTTTCTTAGGGTCATAAAATATTGTATGGCAGTCTCCTAGACCGAATTTATGATCCAATTCAATGGTTAGACCAATCCTCAGTTTTTCCTCCGGGTCGTGTACTACCCCCTTTGGCAATACTGGCAAAATTTAGAACGGGCAACGGGGTGGCGTGAGGGCATAATTATTGATCCGATTCTTTCTTAGGGTGATAAAATATTGTATGGCAGTCTCCTAGACCGAATTGATGATCCGATTCAGTGGTTCGACCCATCCTTTGTTTTTCCTCCGGTTCGGGTACCCCATTTTGCAATACTGGCAAAATTTCGAACGGGCAACGGGGTGGCGTGAGGGCATAATTATTGATCCGGTTCTTTCTTAGGGTCATAAAATATTGTATGGCAGTCTCCATGACCAAATTTATGATCCGATTCAGTGGTTCGACCGATACTCAGTTTTTCCTAAGGCTCGTGTACTACCCCCTTTGGAAATACTGGTAAAATTTCGAACGGGCAACGGGGTGGCGTGAGGGCATAATTATTGATCCGATTCTTTCTTAGGGTCATAAAATATTGTATGGCAGTCTCCATGACTGAATTTAAGATCTGATTCAGTGGTTCGACCCATACTCAGTTTATTCTCCGGCTTGTGTAATACCCACTATGGCAATACTGGCAAAATTTTCAATGGGCCACGGGGTGGCGTGATGGCATAATTATTGATCCGATTCTTTCTTAGAGTCATAAAATATTGTATGGCAGTCTCCTAGACCGAATTGATGATATGATTCAGTGGTTCGACCCATCCTCAGTTTTTCCTCCGGTTCGTGTACCCCCTTTTGCAATACTGGCTAAATTTCGAACGGGCAACTGGGTGGCGTGAAGGTATAATTATTGATCCGATTCTTTTTTAAGGTCATAAAATATTGTATGGCAGTCTCCATGACCGAATTTTTGATCCGATTCAGTGGTTCGACCCATACTCAGTTTTTCTCCGGCTCGTGTACTACCCCCTATGGCAATACTGGCAAAATTTCGAACGGGCCACGGGGTGGTGTGAGGGCATAAAGATTGATCCGATTCTTTCTTATGGGCATAAGATATTGTATGGAAGTCTCCTAGACCGAATTGATAATCCGATCCAGTGGTTCGACCCTATGGCAATACTGGTAAAATTTCGAACTGGCAACGGGTGGCGTGAGGGCATAATTATTTATCCGATTCTTTCTTAGGGTCATAAAATATTGTATGGCAGTCTCCATGACCGAATTTATGATCCGTTTCAGTGGTTCGACCCATACTCAATTTTTCCTACGACTCGGGTACTACCCCCTTTGGCAATACTGGCAAAATTTCGAACGTGCAACGGGGGTGGCGTTAGGGCTTAATTATTGATCCGATTCTTTCTTAGGGTCATAAAATATTGTATGGCTGTCTCCTAGACCGAATTGATGATCCGATTCAGTGGTTCGACCCATCCTCTGTTTTTCCTCCGGTTCGTGTACTACCCCCTTTTGCAATACAGGCAAAATTTCGAACTGGCAACGGGGGTGGCGTCAGGGCATAATTATTGATCCGATTCTTTCTTATGGTCATTAAATATTGTATGGCAGTCTCCATGACCGAATTTATGATCCGATTCAGTGGTTCGACCCATACTCAGTTTTTCCTACGGCTCGTGTACTACCCCCTATGGCAATACAGGAAAAATTTCGAACGGGCCATTGGGTAGCGTGAGGTCATAGCTATTGATCCGATTCTTTCTTAGGGTTATAAAATATTGTATGGCAGTCTCCTAGACCAAATTTATGATCTTATTCAGTGGTTCGACCCATCCTCTGTTTTTCCTCCGGTTCGTGTACAACCCCCTTTGGCAATACTGGCAAAATTTCGAACAGGCAACGGGGTAGTGTGAGGGCCAAATTATTGATCCGATTCTTTCTTAAGGTCATAAAATATTGTATGGCAGTCTCCATACCGAATTTATGATCCGATTCAGCGGTTCGACCCATACTTAGTTTTTCCTACGGCTCGTGTACTACCCCCTTTGGAAATACTGGCAAAATTTCGAACGGGCAACGGGGTGGCGTGAGGGCATAATTATTGATCCGATTCTTTCTTAGGGTTATAAAATATTGTATGGAAGTCTCCATGACCGAATTTATGATCTGATTCAGTGGTTCGACCCATACTCAATTTTTCCTCCGGCTCGTGTAATACCCCCTTTGGCAATACTGTCAAAATTTTGAACGGGCCACGGGGTGGCGTGAGGGCATAATTATTGATCCGATTCTTTCTTAAGGTGATAAAATATTGTATGGCAGTCACCTAGACCGAATTGATGATCCGATTCAGGGGTTCGACCCATCCTCTGTTTTTCCTCTGGTTCGTGTACCCCCTTTTGCAATACTGGCAAAATTTCGAACGGGCAACGGGGTGGCGTGAGGGCATAATTACTGATCCGGTTCTTTCTTAGGGTCATAAAATATTGTATGGTAGTCTCCATGACCGAATTTATGATCCGATTAAGTGGTTCGACCCATACTCAGTTTTTCTCCGGCTCGTGTACTACCCCCTATGGCAATACTGGCAAAATTTTGAACGGGCCACGGGGTGGAGTGAGGGCATAAATATTGATCCTATTCTTTCTTAGGGTCATAAAATATTGTATGGCAATCTCCTAGACCGAATTGATGATCCGATCCAGTGGTTCGACCCTATGGCAATACAGGCAAAATTTCGAACGGGCAACGGGTGGCGTGAGGGCATAATTATTTATCCGATTCTTTCTTAGGGTCATAAAATATTGTATGGCAGTCTCCATGACCGAATTTATGATCCGATTCAGTGGTTCGACCCATACTCAATTTTTCCAAAGGCTCGGGTACTACCCCCTTTGGCAATACTGGCAAAATTTCGAACGTGCAACGGGGTGGCGTTAGGGCTTAATTATTGATCCGATTCTTTCTTAGGGTCATAAAATATTGTATGGCAGTCTCTTAGACCGAATTTATGATCCGATTCAGTGGTTCGACCAATCCTCAGTTTTTCCTCCGGGTCGTGTACTACCCCCTTTGGCAATACTGGCAAAATTTCGAATGGGCAACGGGGTGGCGTGAGGGCATAATTATTGATCCGATTCTTTCTTAGGGTGACAAAATATTGTATGGCAGTCTCCTAGACCGAATTGATGATCCGATTCAGTGGTTCGACCCATCCTCTGTTTTTCCTCCGGTTCGTGTACTACCCCCTTTTGCAATACTGGCAAAATTTTGAACGGGCAACGGGGTGGCGTGAGGGCATAATTATTGATCCGGTTCTTTCTTAGGGTCATAAAATATTGTATGGCAGTCTCCATGACCGAATTTGTGATCCGATTCAGTGGTTCGACCCATACTCAGTTTTCCTAAGGCTCGTGTACTACCCCCTTTGGAAATACTGGTAAAATTTCGAACGGGCAACGGGGTGGCGTGAGGGCATAACTATTGATCCGATTCTTTCTTAGGGTCATAAAATATTGTATGGCAGTCTCCATGACTGAATTTAAGATCTGATTCAGTGGTTCGACCCATACTCAGTTTTTCCTTCGGCTCGTGTAATACCCACTATGGCAATACTGGCAAAATTTTGAACGGGCCACGGGGTGGCGTGAGGGCATAATTATTGATCCGATTCTTTCTTAGAGTCATAAAATATTGTATGGCAGTCTCCTAGACCGAATTGATGATATGATTCAGTGGTTCGACCCATCCTCAGTTTTTCCTCCGGTTCGTGTACCCCCTTTTGCAATACTGGCTAAATTTCGAACGGGCAACTGGGTGGCGTGAGGGTATAATTATTGATTCGATTCTTTTTTAAGGTCATAAAATATTGTATGGCAGTCTCCATGACCGAATTTATGATCTGATTCAGTGGTTCGACCCATACTCAGTTTTTCTCCGGCTCGTGTACTACCCCCTATGGCAATACTGGAAAAATTTCGAACGGGCCACGGGGTGGCGTGAGGGCATAAATATTGATCCGATTCTTTCTTAGGGTCATAAAATATTGTATGGCAGTCTCCTAGACCGAATTGATGATCCGATCCAGTGGTTCGACCCTTTGGCAATACTGGCAAAATTTCGAACAGGCAACGGGTGGCGTGAGGGCATAATTATTTATCCGATTCATTCTTAGGGTCATAAAATATTGTATGGCAGTCTCCATGACCGAATTTATGATCCGATTCAGTGGTTCGACCCATACTCAGTTTTTCCTACGGCTCATGTACTACCCCCTTTGGCAATACTAGCAAAATTTCGAACGGGCAACGGGGTGGCGTGAGGGCTTAATTATTGATCCGATTCTTTCTTAGGGTCATAAAATATTGTATGGCAGTCTAAATAACCGAATTGATGATCCGATTCAGTGGTTCGACCCATCCTCTGTTTTTCCTCCGGTTCGTGTACTACCCCCTTTTGCAATACTGGCAAAATTTCGAACGGGCAACGGGGTGGCGTGAGGGCATAATTATTGATCCGATTCTTTCTTATGGTCATAAAATATTGCATGGCAGTCTCCATGACTGAATTTAAGATCTGATTCAGTGGTTCGACCCATACTCAGTTTTTCCTTCGGCTCGTGTAATACCCACTATGGCAATACTGGCAAAATTTTGAACGGGCCACGGGGTGGCGTGAGGGCATAATTATTGATCCGATTCTTTCTTAGAGTCATAAAATATTGTATGGCAGTCTCCTAGACCGAATTGATGATATGATTCAGTGGTTCGACCCATCCTCAGTTTTTCCTCCGGTTCGTGTACCCCCTTTTGCAATACTGGCTAAATTTCGAACGGGCAACTGGGTGGCGTGAGGGTATAATTATTGATCCGATTCTTTTTTAAGGTCATAAAATATTGTATGGCAGTCTCCATGACCGAATTTATGATCTGATTCAGTGGTTCGACCCATACTCAGTTTTTCTCCGGCTCGTGTACTACCCCCTATGGCAATACTGGAAAAATTTCGAACGGGCCACGGGGTGGCGTGAGGGCATAAATATTGATCCGATTCTTTCTTAGGGTCATAAAATATTGTATGGCAGTCTCCTAGACCGAATTGATGATCCGATCCAGTGGTTCGACCCTTTGGCAATACTGGCAAAATTTCGAACAGGCAACGGGTGGCGTGAGGGCATAATTATTTATCCGATTCATTCTTAGGGTCATAAAATATTGTATGGCAGTCTCCATGACCGAATTTATGATCCGATTCAGTGGTTCGACCCATACTCAGTTTTTCCTACGGCTCATGTACTACCCCCTTTGGCAATACTAGCAAAATTTCGAACGGGCAACGGGGTGGCGTGAGGGCTTAATTATTGATCCGATTCTTTCTTAGGGTCATAAAATATTGTATGGCAGTCTAAATAACCGAATTGATGATCCGATTCAGTGGTTCGACCCATCCTCTGTTTTTCCTCCGGTTCGTGTACTACCCCCTTTTGCAATACTGGCAAAATTTCGAACGGGCAACGGGGTGGCGTGAGGGCATAATTATTGATCCGATTCTTTCTTATGGTCATAAAATATTGCATGGCAGTCTCCATGACCGAATTTATGATCCGATTCAGTGGTTAGACCAATCCTCAGTTTTTCCCCCTTTTGCAATATTGGCAAAATTTCGAACGGGCAACGGGGTGGCGTGAGGGCATAATTATTGTTCCGATTCTTTCTTATGGTCAAAAAATATTGTATGGCAGTCTCCATGACCTAAGTTAAGATCCGATTCAGTGGTTCGACCCATACTCAGTTTTTCCTACTGCTCGTGTACTACCCCCTTTGGCAATACAGGAAAAATTTCGAACGGGCCATTGGGTGGCGTGAGGTCATAGCTATTGATCCGACTCAGTGGTTAGACCCATCCTCAGTTTTTCCTCCGGGTCGTGTACTACCCCCTTTGGCAATACTGGCAAAATTTCGAACGGGCAACGGGGTGGCGTGAGGGCATAATTATTGATCCGATTCTTTCTTTGAGTCATAAAATATTGTATGGCAGTTTCCTAGACCGAATTGATGATCCGATTCAGTGGTTCGACCCATCCTCTGTTTTTCCTCCGGTTCGTGTACAACCCCCTTTTGCAATACTGGCAAAATTTCGAACGGGCAACGGGGTGGCGTGAGGGCATAATTATTGATCCGGTTCTTTCTTAGGGTCATAAAATATTGTATGGCAGTATCCATGACCGAATTTATGATCCGATTCAGTGGTTCGACCCATACTCAGTTTTTTTCCGGCTCGTGTACTACCCACTATGGCAATACTGTCAAAATTTCTAACGGGCCATGTAGGTTCCTGAACGCGGATCGTACACGGGAAATCTCTAACAACGCAGGTGCGGAATCCCTGCGTATATAGGTACGAGTGTAGATATTGTAGAGATTGAATACACGAACAATGAACACGAGCTATAAGGTAAACACGTTATATTGAATAACTAAACACGTGACAGTAAGTCACTGTTACAGAGAACAAAACGAAACAAAGCGTAACCAAAAACCCTAACTCACGTTCTCTTCTGTTTCGGCTGAAACAGTGTATTTAAACACGACAACTTCGCCACTGGCGAAGTTGTCAGTAACCTCGCTAAATCAGCAAGTTCGCCATAGCGAACTTGCTGATAACTTCGCTAGTTTACAAAACAAAACATAAACAAACCATTAACTATATTACAGACTCGATAACAAATACTAGACTATGAACTACTGACAAACATGTACCAACAGACTCCCCCTTGGCAGTAGCTTCATATCTTGATCTCTGAGTCTTGTAATCTTGCACTTTCACGCGTGCGCCCCTTCTCTCACACAAACCGACACAACTCCTTGATATTTCCTCGCTTGATCCTTCCAAGCAGGAATGTAGAAGATCTTCTTGTTGTTCAGCACTTCCAGATCAGCCTGCGATAGATTAACAAGATGCATCGGGTCATAAACCCGAAGAACTTCTTGTTCGTCCTCATCTTCCATAACCGCCTCAGCTGTCTCGCAATCCACATACCACCATTTCAGATCTGTTAGGACATTCTTGGGCATGACTCTCATTGGTACTTCCTTCAGATGTCGGACTGGTTTATACTTCATAACCATCCATGGTTTTCCGTCAGCCCTCATTCCCCTATCTTTATCTTCTATCAATCTTCCTTTCTGAGGCTTTAGCAGTTCAAACTTTTTGTCTTTGATGGCTTCTTTCCAGACGATCTTTTCAATAATTCTCGCCATATTATCGTTACTTCTGTTAATTAGCCCCAGTCTTGCTAACTCTTTCACCTCGCATTCCGGTAGGGAGTTTAGAGATCTCAATAATCTTTTAAAGTATTGAATGCCGTCGTACCTTTTGATCACAAATAATTTCAACTCTTTGTCGTACAACCAGCATATAATACCTTTCTTCGACTCTGCATAGCCCTTTATATTATACGTCTTTCTAAACATTGTTGGCACTGCAGGCTTCTTAGTTTTAACAAACCATTGAGCACACCCTTCTTTCCAATTTGGTTGCTCCTCCCATACCGTATCATCTACCACATTCTCATCTCCCAAATCTGCTCTTTCAACAGCTGGAATCTCATGTTCCACTGCGTCATCCACGATCTCTCCTTCTTCCAACACATTCACCACATCAATATTTTCTCCAATCCTTTCAATTTCCTCCACGGGCAACACATCATCGTCATCATCATTCACAAAGTCATCAACCTCCTCCTCATCTAACTCCTTCAAAGCATCGATGACGTCTTCAACATCAGCATCGTCATCAACATTCACAACATCATCACCCGCTGCATCAGTTGACTCCCCCTCAGCTGTGGAAGCCCCAAGATCCTGAGAGGTTCTTGGCAGCTCACCACCTGCACCCGAAGGTGCGTTGGGATCATCGTCATGATCTTGTCGTCTCTTTGTCCTCAACTCATCGCCCCTGCAAGTCGTCTCCCCCTGAGATGCCAAGAATTCCTTGAAGGCATCGATAGTTCGTCCGTGTTCTACCAGGAGGGCGGCTTGGATTTGATTGGCTTCCACCAGGCGGTCAATGGTCTTCGATTGTTCAGCAACAATACGCTCCAGCGAAGCAATCCGTTCAGAGTCTGAAGCAGGCGATGGAGTTGGTGGAAAAGTAGCAGCTGAAGTGACCGCAGGTGGTACACTAGGTAACCCTGCAGTTGTTGTAATTGTTGAGTCGACGAAGCGTGCAACTACCACCGGGGGATCAACCAGTTGGGGTGGTAGCGACACAACTGCTGGTGCCGACGCCTCGACCGTAGTAACCTGTGCAGTAGTAGGCAATAGAGACATACCTGACAAGGCAGGCGGAGCAAATCGTACGAACCTTGAAGTCTCCCCCGCTCCAGTGACCATACCTTGTCGTTCTCGACGTGAGCGTTTCAGCACAAGTCGGACTGCCTCTTCCTCATCTTCATCATCTTCATCCTCATCCACAGCCCTCGGTCGCTTACCCGATATCCTCTCCCGAGTCACCAACAACCGTCTGGCCTCAGCAAATGTTTCATCCAGCTCGGTTTCAGCTACCGAAGTAGCCGCTGAGGTAGTACCCAAAATCTGAGAACCCGAGAGATCCATATCGAACAGACCGTGTCCACTGAAGGCAGCATCCAGATCAATGTTTGCAGCAGCAGACACAGCCTGCGATGAAGTAGCTGGCACAGCAGCAGAAGTGACAACAGGCGCAGCTGATACAGCATGAGGTGCTGCCGCCTGATGTGGTTGGGGATCCCTGAACTCATCCCCGCCTGCATGGACATACTCTGGGTTAATTAGATACCCGAAAAGAGGAGTATGCCTGGGACGACGCTCAGGGTTGCTCCGAGCGCTTGACGTCCTGCACTGAGCGAAGATACGCTTAGTGACACACTCAACGAATCGTATCGGGCGCCTTTGCGGTAGAGACGGAGCAATGTGATTGATAATCATCTGCAAGAAGCGCGGATACATAGTGAATCGCTCGCGCGCCGCAGCCCGTATTTGGCGATCAATCTCATAGAATATCATCTGACTAAATGAGTATCTGCGATTATAAGTCAGCGCAAGCATAGCCGATTGCATCGTTGCCCCCATTCCGTCTGTCCCTCCCTTCCTGCCGGACATGCAAACAATCAACACATGCATCAAGAACCGCCATTGGTCCAGCAGAAAGCCTTTCCTCCTTTGTGAGTCCCCCAGCGGACCCGAATAACCCATTCTCAAATATGCTCCATCACGGAAAGGAGCTGTGAATTCCGTAGGGTCATCTCTGGTTTCTGCACCGAACTGCAGAGCCAACCGTATATCCTCAGAAGAGAATTGTATGTTTTGGCCATTTACGGTTGCTCGTATCACCGAAGGCTCAGCCCTGCAATCAAGGTAAGCTGTCTTCCAGAAGTCCTCAATGTTTGGCAGGGAGATGGGCAGTGTTGTCGTTAAAGCATGAAATATCCTTGATCGCTGGAGAAATGTGATAATCTCCCTGAAATCATCTAAGCCTCGTGCATCTGGATCTAAGGTGATATATTGGTTGTGGGATGGAAAGAATTGTCGTTGGTCATCACCGTCATTACCACCAGTTCCTCCAACAGCAGCCATATCTGCACCAAACAAGACAAGTTAGAGAGCAGTAGTGTATTCCACAAGTTCGCATAGAACCAAGTGCGAAGTTGTGAGGTAACCAGTACAGGCGAAGTTAAGGGTGAGGCGAAGTTGGAGACAACTTCGCTTCGTCCTTAAGTTCGTCTGAAAACTGATAAGGCATTTGAAATAGGCGAAGTTAAATTCTTGGCGAAGTTACGGTTAACATCGCCACTGGAGAACTTAAGCCGAGGGCGAAGTTGAGGATAACTTCGCCAAAACCTTAACTTCGCCAGAACCAGAACCAGCGACTGTTCAGATTCAATCGATTTTGTCCGATGATTTTCGGACAAAATCGATGATTTATAAGTGAAGAACAACATATTTCAAAGGATTTGAGACGTAAGGCTCGTCCATGATCACGTAACAAAGGGTCGGAAAAACTTGGTTTTGAAAGACCGACGATCCAAGGTCTCGAACCGGGTAAACTATTACGAACGAGAGAGGTAAGATACAAGTGATAACACATACCACAAGAATAATAGTAACAAGAAACACAAGATCGAAAAGACGATTGAGTATAAAGATCGCCGAAGGATTTGAGGTTTTATGTTCGCCGGAAGATTTATGAAAGAGCTACAGTGTTGAAACAGAACATATATAGGGCGGAGTTGTGTCTGGCGAAGTTACGAATAACTTCGCCATGGCGAAGTTAATCACAACTTCGCCAAATTCAACAACTTCGCCAAATTCAACAACTTCGCCAGTAACTACAAAATCAGCCCTTTAAGTTTGAAAAATTTGAATATATCTTATAAGTTACCAAAAAGAGTTAAACAAAAATGATCAAGACCCAGTAACCAACAATAAAAATATAACAACAAAAACAGAAAATACTTATAAAATTTTAACGAAATAAGGGATCAAATTTCAGTCTAGTCAGGGACCACTCCGTTTTAGAAAAGATCCGAACAGGAATCATACTAACTATGTGACTGTCACTTGGATCCGTGTTTGGCTGTATTATGACATAGAGAAACAGGTTGTAAGCATGTAATAACTTAAATGGTTTTCATTGTTTCTGTGATACGGATTAAGGTTCAGTTAAGCTCAAAAATTTAAGTTGGCAACAATTCAGAGGTAATGATGCCTTCTATCTATTCTCAAAGCGTATTTGGCTATACCCAAGTCACCCCGAATTGACTTCGACCCATAGTGTCTGATTAACTTGTAGATACTCGTTGTCTGCTTCCCGTTTTCTTCTTACTCCAAACTTGAGAAATCTTGAGAAGTGTCGGTTCTCGTGTTTATTGTCACTACTTCTCATAAGTACATTTTTTTTTTTTTTTTTTTTTTTTTTTTTTTTTTTTTTTTTTTTTTTTTTTTTAATCACACATAAGAGTTTTCATCGGAGTACTAAACTACTGCAAGTCCCGAAACTGGATCACTGCAGTGTCTTGAAATGCTTTCTTCACGGGAATCAGAACACTCACGGGCTCGTGTATGACTGGGTAGTTGCTTTTCTGCCTATCCTTCGAAAAGATGTGTATGAAGACATGCAAAACTCTTAAGGAGTTTCCACATTAAATTCGAGTAAATTTAGGTTAGTATCACATACACTTTTACGCACCATTAAAATTACCATGACATACAATGACTGTTCTAAAGCCTTTTAAGCTTAATAACTTCACTAGTTAGGCACACATAGTCAGTATACATATCATTTTCCAAGGGTGGATCAATTTTCTTTTAAACACAGCAAAGAACTTCTTACGAAGTAATAGACTTGAAAAGTAATTTCATTTCCCGAAATAAAGTATTGAATTCAATTGCCCCAATCATGTCAAAGTCATCAGGTAAACGGCTATCCTGAAGATCCATTGGATCAGCTGGACCGACCACATGCAAGTATGTGTCCTTCTTACTAAGAATGACCGACTAATTTTCAGCAACTGAAAGAAAAACATGTCAACACTGCCCCAGTTACTTTCAGTCTTCCGGTTAATGGCTATCCTCATTTCCTAAGTCGAAAACAAGGACCAAAACATATCCGAGGAGATGTCCATCAAACCGAGGTAACCGACTAATTTTAAGCAATAAAGACTCATTTTTTTTTTTTTTTTTTTTTTTTTTTTTTTTTTTTTTTTTTTTTTAAATCAAAAACAAAGACATGGTTACTCGGGATTGATCATCCCATTTAGTTCAATTAGGTTTTGAAATCTGGATTTATCAAACGCTTTTGTAAACAAGTCAGCAAAATTTTCAAGTGTATCAACTTTTTCGATCTTGATCAGTTTCTTCTCAGCACAATCCCGTATGAAGTGATGACGAATGTCAATATGCTTAGTTTTACTGTGCTTCACGGGATTGTTAATTACTGAGATGGCGGCAGTGTTATCAATTAAAATAGGAGTGAGTAAGAAATTCAGACCATAGTCGCGCAATTGTTGCTGAATCCATAAAACCTGAGAGCAGCAGTTGGATGCTGCCATGTATTCAGCTTCGCAAGTTGAAATTGCGACTGATGTCTGTTTCTTGCACTGCCAGGAAACTAATCTTCCTCCAAGAAACTGACAGCCTCCTGTTGTTGACTTCCGACTCTGATTACAACCTCCATAATCAGAATCAGTATATGCCACCAGTTCAACGTCTCCTCCCTTTGGGTACCACAATCCTAGTTTCGGCTTGCCCTTGAGATACCGCAAAATCCTCTTCACACCTTTCATGTGAGATTCCTTTGGGTTTGCCTGAAAGCGAGCACAAAGACAAACAGAAAACATTATATCAGGCCTAGAAGCAGTTAAATACATTAAAGAACCTATTATCGCCCGATACAGAGTAGGGTCCACATCTGCGTCACCATCTGATTCAGCTCCCAATTTGTGATTGACGCAGATTGGAGTGTCATATGGAGAACTGTCCTCCATCTTGAATCTTTTCAGCACATCATGAACATACTTTGTTTGATGAATGAACATTCCATCTTTCTTCTGATCAACCTGCAATCCTAGAAAGAAAGTTAGTTCACCCATAGCACTCATCTCGAATCGTTTCTTCATGACAGCCTCAAAATCTTGACACATGGATATTCTTGATGCAGCAAAAATGATGTCATCCACGTAGACTTGAACCAGTAAGAAGTCACATCCTTCTCTCTTCACAAACAGCGTACTGTCGATCAAACCCCTTTCAAAACCATTTTCCAGCAAGTAGTCCGAT
This sequence comes from Bidens hawaiensis, assembly GCF_021521415.1. Taxonomy (NCBI): domain Eukaryota; kingdom Viridiplantae; phylum Streptophyta; class Magnoliopsida; order Asterales; family Asteraceae; genus Bidens; species Bidens hawaiensis. The sequence continues at coordinate 200,503 of NW_027495166.1, read as the reverse complement.
AACGTTGAATACCAGGCACGAGGTGCCTGATGTAAACCATATAACGCCTTGCTCAACCTGTATACATGATCAGGAAAGTCTGGGTCAGGAAAACCCGGTGGTTGCTCAACATACACAACCTCGTCAACTTTCCCGTTAAGAAACGCACTCTTTACATCCAACTGAAACACCTTCATCTTTTTGAAAGCAGCAAACGCCAAAAACAATCGAATCGCTTCTAACCGGGCAACAGGAGCGAAAACCTCATTGTAGTCAATACCCTCTTGCTGATTAAAACCTTTAACAACCAGCCTCGCCTTATTTCTCACAATAATCCCCTTTTCATCTCTCTTGCACTTGAACACCCATTTCGTGCCTATAGCGTGCACATTCTTTGGTTTTTCGACCAAAGTCCAAACTTCCATTTTCCCGAACTGAGCCAACTCTTCTTGCATAGCTTCGACCCACGAGCTGTCCTTCAAAGCCATTTGATAATTTTTCGGTTCAATTTGGCTTATAAAGCAGGAGTACAAACATTCATTCATTTTACCTGTTTCTTTTATGCTTGAATAAACACAGGTGTGCTCGTTCAGGCTACTTCTGGTTTGTACACCCGAGGACACATCACCTATAACATTCTCCAAAGGTTGATCTTTGTGAATTCTCGTGGTCGGAACAGCACCGACATGTAAATTGTCTTCCAAGTTTGAAGAGATCTCATCTATGGTAGTTTCAGGCTGAGAGTGAAAAGGATTAATAAACTCATCTTCAGTTGAGGCCGCAGGGGTATCGATAGGGTTTGATGTGGAAGGCTGAGATTTTTCTGTCATCTGATGTTGCACTAGCTCCTCTTCCTCATCAAATATCATCTTCGTCACAACTCTTTCGTCTTCTTCAGCAATTTCCAAATTAGGTACGTTAAACGACTTAAACAGTTTAACATAGTCAAAAAGCTCAGCAGGTCCATTGCTTGGTTTTGGCGGTTGATAACTAGTAATGTCGGTGTTACAAACCACCTCCACCTTGCAAGTTGTCGTATTGAAGACCCGTCTGTTGGGAGTCCCAACAACATAACCGACTAGAATTCCCTCATCGGCTACTTCACCAAATTTCGAGTTAGTCTTCAAAATCGAACAAGGAGACCCAAAAGGTTCAAGACCACACAAGTTGGGCTTCCTTCCGTGCATAAGCTCGTAACAAGTTTTTCCAAGTCTCTTAACGGTTAACACCCGATTCAGAACATAGCAGGCTGTAGCAACTGCTTCAGCCCAGAACATCACAGGAAGCTTTGAGTCGGCCAGCATAGTTCTGGCTCCTTCAATCAACGTTCGGTTCTTCCTTTCAGCTACTCCGTTCTGTTGTGGAGTATACGGAGCGCTATATTGATGCTCAATACCCTTCTGAAGACAAAAGATTTCCATCTCAAAGTTCTTGAACTCTGTCCCATTGTCGCTTCTGATGAATTTAACTGATTTACTCATGACGTTCTCGACTTTTGTAATTAGATTCTTCACCATCTGAGTCGTCTCGTCTTTCGTTTTCAGAAAATATACCCACGAGTATCGTGAGTAATCATCAGTTATCACCAAGCAGTAAGAAGTACCGCCTAGACTTTGTACATTCACCGGACCGAAGAGATCCATATGAAGTAGTTCTAGAGTACCAGCAATTGAGTTGATCGTCTTGGTGAGATGGCTTTTCTTGTGTTGTTTTCCCTTCTTGCACGCTATGCATTTATCTTCAAAGTTAAAACTCTTTAAGGGAACACCCATCACAAGCCCATTTTTGACAATGAAGTTCATCTTACGAAGATGAATATGTCCCATTCTCCTGTGCCATAACTCTGATTCTGATTCGCTTGCCTTTGTCATTAAACAGGATTCTCTGGTGGCCATTTCAGTAGACCTCATATCCATCACGTATGTATTCGTTTCACGTGGAGCTTTCATTACTATCCATTCTTCTGGTATATGAAAACCAGGCTTCAATACAATTGCTTCATTCTTAGTGAAATGGACAGTATATTCTTTATCACAGATCTGCGACACACTCAGCAGATTGTGCTTTAATTCCTCCACAAAATTTACATTTTCAAGTGTCATTCTCCCATTCGACACTGTTCCTCTCCCAGTTATTCTTCCTCCGCTTTCACCAGCAAAACTAACTCTAGCTCCCTGAACAGGTTTTAAATCTTGCAACAAGTGTTTGTTGCCAGTCATGTGCCGGGAACAGCCGCTATCTACAATCCAAAGATTGTTGGCAGCCCTGTTCAACTGTTCCTGCACAATAAAACAATGAGTTAGAATCTTGGGACCCAAGACCAGTTGGTCTTGGATCGATACATCCCGTACCCTGGCTTTCTCAAGTTAGCGTCAGGATAATTTCTGTACGTCCTGTTAGGGAATCTCCCTGCAGATTGAGTGTAATGCCTTCCAAACCTTTGAGAATAGAAAGTGTTATTTCTTGTGGTTTGGTTGTAAAAATGAGGTTGGTTTTTATGAAAACTTGAATTCGTTACATTTTGGCAATTTTTAAAGTTTTCATTTTTAGCTGGAATAAAATGACGCTTATTCTCATTTTTATTTGGCTTCACATCTCTAAATCTCGGTTTCAAAGGACAATCTGCAACAAGATGTCCTAACCTGTTACATCTAAAGCAACATCTACTCTCCATTTTCTTGTCAAATGTTGGTTTGGATGTAGAGGTAGTATTACCAGCCGTTCGTCTCACATAAGGTGGGACGTACGGATTGAGTGGAGAACTCTTTTTAGAAACTTTATCATTATCTCCACTGGTGGGTAATTCTACCTTTTCTTTTGTCTGACCAGATTCGGACAACATATCCGAATCTGATGAGACTGGACTTGATACAGAAATATTCACACTAGAAACAGGCGAACTTGTTTCGCCACAGCTAACACTTGGTTTGACACTAGTAATTCTAATTGGGGTTGACTGAGCAATCTCAAAATCAACAGATTTCTGAACACTTGGATTATAAGTGTAATTATGGTTAAAGGGTGGTGGAACCTCGTGGTATCCGATTCCTGCCCTCTTTGCAGAGGTACTTGGATCACTCACAAGGTGATCAAGGATAGCCGAGGAGTTTCTGAACTGCTCAAGTTTGCGGTTCAGTTCCACCACCTTTACCTGGTGGTCAGCAATCTGTTTATCTCTATCAGCAATCAATTTTGTCTTTTCTTCCAAAACCTCATAACTAAGATCAATAATTTCTATTTTCTCAGCAAGTTTAGTTTTAAGACTTTTAATGTCTTTTTCACAAGCCTTTATCTTAACTTTATAACTGTTTTCTCTTGCTTTAATGAAATGGTGATCTTCTTTAACAGTTTTAAACTCAGCATCTAATTTGACATACTGATCAGTTATATTGGTTAGTTGCTCAGTCAAATTTTCACAATTAGCACAAATAATTTTGGGACATACCTTGGATCTACCATCCTGATCGTTCGCCATGAAAGCAGTTTCTTCTTCATTTGCTTTCTTCTCTCCATCAACCTTCTCAACTTCTACAGCTTCAGTCTCAGCCATGTGTGCTTGTTCACCCAAACCACTTGAGTGTTGGTTCCAGTTGTATTCTCCTGCCTCTCTAGTTAACATGGCATTGATCTCGCGGTTAATTCCAGAGTGTTGGTTAGGCCTAACTTGTCCCCGTTCAACTCTCTCATTCCTACATTCCCTAGCAAAGTGCCCGAACTGTTGACAATTGTAGCACCTTACTTTTGATTTGTCAAATCCAGGCCTACCACCAACAAACTTTCTTCCTGTTTTGTTCATAAAACGTTTTACCCGTCTCACGATCATTGCCATTTGCCATTGCAAATCCATTTCTTCCAAATCGTCAGCATCAATCTGGTCATAATCCTCATCAAGAACGGCAGGGTCCACAATCTTCCCCTGGATATAATTCTCGTATGAAGCAATAAATGAAGCGTAGACTGCAAACTGCTCTTCAGCAGATTTTACACTCAGAGGCATCTTGGTGTAATTATTGCTTGTGGGACCAGCTGAATAACCACTTGTAGAGGATTGAGGCTTTGAAGCACTAGATCCTCCAGCAACAAAACATACGTCCCCATTTGAGTTCACAGAAACATTTCCTTCATGTGCAGAGTCAGCACCTGACTCCCCCTTCGAATAAAATGCAGCAGATTCAGGCCTTGAACTTGAGCCTGAGTTAACTTTAGCACCATACATACCAGGGTCTTGTATCTGGTCTGTGGGTGTCTCCTTTCGAACCATATTTAGCTCATACGTTCTGAGCTTGTTCACTGCAGTTTCTAAGTCACAGTTAGGAAAGTCTTTGTCTTCCCTCATTAACACGGTATACATTTCCCACTTCGGTGGGAGAGCATCTAGAAGCTTTTCAACGATCTCCTCCTCTCGATAGGCAATTGAATAGTTGCTAAGCTCTGTCATTAAGTGATAGTATCGGGTGATAATATCATCTAAGGATTCATTCTTCAAATATTTGAAGACGGAGAATTGGGTTTTTAAAAGTTTAATTTTTGAGGCACGTATACCCACGTTCCCCTCGAATCTGTTTTCCAGAGCATCCCAGAGCTCTCTTGCAGAAGTGTACTTTCGGAATGTATGAAGAACTTCTTGAGGTAGTGCCATAGTAATAGCAGCATGGGCCTTACTCTCAGCCTCATACATTTTCTTCTCCTCGTCATCCATCTTACTGTACTTCTTCACCACATCACGTCCTTCGTATTGCATGGTTGGAGGTACATATCCATCCTGCATGCACACCCACATCTTGGCGTCCTGATATTTGATATACTGGATGAACCTGTCCTTCCATGCCACGAAGTCCGTTCCCTTCATCAACCTCGGGGCCTTAGTGGCTGACCCCGCCTCTACCTCCATCTTGACTAAATCTGAGATGTTAATCGCGGACATCCTTGCGAAAACCTGAAAAACCTGAAAAACACAAAAAAAAATATTAAAACAGCTCAGATGGCGAAGTTAAGAATAACTTCGCTGGAAGTTAACTTCGCTGAACAAGAACTTCGCTGGATCTTAAATTCGCTTGACTTGGCGAAGTTAAGAATAACTTCGCTTAGAATGAGCGAACTTAGGATGTAAGCGAAGTTGGGTGGTAAGCGAAGTTACGGATAACTTCGCTTTGGCGAACTTATGAGGTAAGCGAAGTTGTGGTTAACTTCGCTAATCCTTATATCTTCGCCGAAACCCTAATCTCCAGTGACGGCAACTTCGCCTGAATTCAGCAACTTCGCCCGATGAACGCGAAGAACAGTTCAGATCTGAAACTCGGATTTTAACGAGAATTTTGAAGGTTTAAAGGCTTAAACACACTGGTAGGTAGCTAGAATGAATAAACACACCAAAAACTCGTCCCGGTAACACCCGAAATTAAACGAAATCTACACCCGCGTGAAATCCCGAACCTCACAATCGAGCCGATGGCTCTGATACCAATTGTAGGTTCCTGAACGCGGATCGTACACGGGAAATCTCTAACAACGCAGGTGCGGAATCCCTGCGTATATAGGTACGAGTGTAGATATTGTAGAGATTGAATACACGAACAATGAACACGAGCTATAAGGTAAACACGTTATATTGAATAACTAAACACGTGACAGTAAGTCACTGTTACAGAGAACAAAACGAAACAAAGCGTAACCAAAAACCCTAACTCACGTTCTCTTCTGTTTCGGCTGAAACAGTGTATTTAAACACGACAACTTCGCCACTGGCGAAGTTGTCAGTAACCTCGCTAAATCAGCAAGTTCGCCATAGCGAACTTGCTGATAACTTCGCTAGTTTACAAAACAAAACATAAACAAACCATTAACTATATTACAGACTCGATAACAAATACTAGACTATGAACTACTGACAAACATGTACCAACAGGCCACGGGGTGGAGTGAGGGCATAAATATTGATCCGATTCTTTCTTAGGGTCATAAAATATTGTATGGCAGTCTCCTAGACCGAATTGATGATCCGATCCTGTGGTTCGACCCTATGGCAATACTGGCAAAATTTCGAACGGGCAACGGGTGGCGTGAGGGCATAATTATTTATCCGATTCTTTCTTAGGGTCATAAAATATTGTATGGCAGTCTCATAGACCGAATTTATGATCCGATTCAGTGGTTCGACCAATCCTCAGTTTTTCCTCCGGGTCGTGTACTACCCCCTTTGGCAATACTGGCAAAATTTCGAACGGGCAACGGGGTGGCGAGAGTGCATAATTATTGATCCGATTCTTTCTTAGGGTGAAAAAATATTGTATGGCAGTCTCCTAGACCGAATTGATGATCCGATTCAGTGGTTCGACCCATCCTCTATTTTTCCTCCGGTTCGTGTACTACCCCGGTTTGCAATATTGGCAAAATTTCGAACGGGCAACGGGGTGGCGTGAGGGCATAATTATTAATCCGATTCTTTCTTAAGGTCATAAAATATTGTATGGCAGTCTCCATGACCGAATTTGTGATCCGGTTCAGTGGTTCGACCCATACTCAGTTTTTCCTAAGGCTCGTGTACTACCCACTTTGGAAATACTGGCAAAATTTCGAACGGGCAACAGGGTGGCGTGAGGGCATAATTATTGATCCGATTCTTTCTTAGGGTCATAAAATATTGTATGGCAGTCTCCATTACCGAATTTAAGATCTGATTCAGTGGTTCGACCCATACTCAGTTTTTCCTCCGGCTCGTGTAATACCCCATATGGCAATACTGGCAAAATTTTGAACGGGCCACGGCGTGGCGTGAGGGCATAATTATTGATCCGATTCTTTCTTAGAGTTATAAAATATTGTATGACAGTCTCCTCGACCGAATTGATGATCCGATTCAGTAGTTCGACCCATCCTCTGTTTTTCCTCCGGTTCGTGTACCCCCTTTTGCAATACTGGCGAATTTTCAAACGGGCAACGGGGTGGCGTGAGGGCATAATTATTGGTCCGGTTCTTTCTTAGGGTCATAAAATATTGTATGGCAGTCTCCATGACCGAATTTATGATCCGATTCAGTGGTTCGACCCATACTCAGTTTTTCCTCCGGCTCGTGTAATACCCCGTTTGGCAATACTGTCAAAATTTTGAACGGGCCACGGGGTGGCGTGAGGGCATAATTATTGATCAGATTCTTTCTTAGGGTGATAAAATAATGTATGGCAGTCTCCTAGACCGAATTGATGATCCGATTCAGTGGTTCGACCCATCCTCGGTTTTTCCTCCGGTTCGTGTACCCCCTTTTGCAATACTGGCAAAATTTCGAACGGGCAACGGGGTGGCGTGAGGGCATAATTATTGATCCGGTTCTTTCTTAGGGTCATAAAATATTGTATGGCAGTCTCCATGACCGAATTGATGATCCGATTCAGAGGTTCGGCCCATCCTCTGTTTTTCCTCCGGTTCGTGTACTACCCCCTTTTGCAATACTGGTAAAATTTCGAACGGGCAACGGGGTGGCGTGAGGGCATAATTATTGATCCGATTCTTTCTTATGGTCATAAAATATTGCATGGCAGTCTCCATGACCGAATTTATGATTCGATTCAGTGGTTCGACCCATACTCAGTTTTTCCTCCGGCTCGTGTACTACCCCCTATGGCAATACTGGCAAAATTTTGAACGGGCCACGGGGTGGCGTGAGGGCATAATTATTGATCCGATTCTTTCTTCGGATGATAAAATATTGTATGGCAGTCTCCTATACCGAATTGATGATCCGATTCAGTGGTTCGACCCATCCTCTGTTTTTCCTCCGGTTCGTATATTACCCCCTTTTGCAATACTGGCAAAATTTCGAACGGGCAACGGGGTGGCGTGAGGGCATAATTATAGATCCGATTCTTTCTTATGGTCATAAAATATTGTATGGATGTCTCCATGACCGAATTTATTATCCGATTCAGTGGTTCGACCCATACTCAGTTTTTCCTACGGCTCGTGTACTACCCCCTTTGGCAATACAGAAAAAATTTCGAACGGGCCATTGGGTGGCGTCAGGTCATAGCTATTGATCCGATTCTTTCTTAGGGTCATAAAATATTGTATGGCAGTTTCCTAGAACGAATTTATGATCTGATTCAGTGGTTAGACCCATCCTCAGTTTTTCCTCCGGGTCGTGTACTACCCCCTTTGGCAATACTGGCAAAATTTCGAACGGGCAACGGGGTGGCGTGAGGGCAAAATTATTGATCCGATTCTTTCTTAGAGTCATAAAATATTGTATGGCAGTATCCAAGACCGAATTGATGATCCGATTCAGTGGTTCGACCCATCCTCTGTTTTTCCGCCGGTTCGTGTACAACCCACTTTTGCAATACTGGCAAAATTTCGAACAGGCAACGGGGTGGTGTGAGGGCCTAATTAATGATCCGATTCTTTCTTAAGGTCATAAAATATTGTATGGCAGTCTCCATGACCGAATTTATGATCCGATTCAGCGGTTCGACCCATACTCAGTTTTTCCTACGGCTCGTGTACTACCCCCTTTGGAAATACTGGCAAAATTTCGAACGGGCAACGGGGTGGCGTGAGGGCATAATTATTAATCCGATTCTTTCTTAGGGTCATAAAATATTGTATGGCAGTCTCCTAGACCGAATTGATGATCCGATTCAGTGGTTCGACCCATCCTCTGTTTTTCCTCCGGTTCGTGTATTACCCCCTTTTGCAATACAAGCAAAATTTCGAACGCGCAACGGGGTGGCGTGAGGGCATAATTATAGATCCGATTCTTTCTTATGGTCATAAAATATTGTATGGATGTCTCCGTGACCGAATTTATTATCCGGTTCAGTGGTTCGACCCATACTCAGTTTTTCCTACGGCTCGTGTAATACCCCCTTTGGCAATACAGAAAAAATTTCAAACGGGCAATTGGGTGGCGTGAGGACATAGCTATTGATCCGATTCTTTCTTAGGGTCATAAAATATTGTATGGCAATTTCCTAGAACGAATTTATGATCTGATTCAGTGGTTAGACCCATCCTCAGTTTTTCCTCCGGGTCGTGTACTACCCCCTTTGGCAATACTAGCAAAATTTCGAACGGGCAACGGGGTGGCGTGAGGGCATAATTATTGATCCGATTCTTTCTTAGAGTCATAAAATATTGTATGGCAGTATCCAAGACCGAATTGATGATCCGATTCAGTGGTTCGACCCATCGTCTGTTTTTCCTCCGGTTCGTGTACAACCCACTTTTGCAATACTGGCAAAATTTCGAACAGGCAACGGGGTGGTGTGAGGGCCTAATTAATGATCCGATTCTTTCTTAAGGTCATAAAATATTGTATGGCAGTCTCCATGACCGAATTTATGATCCGATTCAGCGGTTCGACCCATACTCAGTTTTTCCTACGGCTCGTGTACTACCCCCTTTGGAAATACTGGCAAAATTTCGAACGGGCAACGGGGTTGCTTGAGGGCATAATTATTAATCCGATTCTTTCTTAGGGTCATAAAATATTGTATGGCAGTCTCCATGACCGAATTTATGATCTGATTCAGTGGTTCGACCCATACTCAGTTTTTCTCCGGCTCGTGTACTACCCCCTATGGCAATACTAGCAAAATTTCGAACGTGCCACGGGGTGGCGTGAGGGCATAAATATTGATCCGATTCTTTCTTAGGGTCATAAAATATTGTATGGCAGTCTCCTAGACCGAATTGATGATCCGATCGAGTGGTTCGACCCTTTGGCAATACAGGCAAAATTTCGAACGAGCAACGGGTGGCGTGAGGGCATAATTATTTATCCGATTCTTTCTTAGGGTCATAAAATATTGTATGGCAGTCTCCATGACCGAATTTATGATCCGATTCAGTGGTTCGACCCATACTTAGTTTTTCTCCGGCTCGTGTAATACCCCCTATGGCAATACTGGCAAAATTTCGAACGGGCCACGGGGTGGCGTGAGAGCATAAATATTGATCCGATTCTTTCTTAGGGTCATAAAATATTGTATGGCAGTCTCCTAGACCGAATTGATGATCCGATCCAGTGCTTCGACCCTTTGGCAATACTGGCAAAATTTCGAACGAGCAACGGGTGGCGTGAGGGCATAATTATTTATCCGATTCTTTCTTAGGGTCATAAAATATTGTATGGCAGTCTCCATGACCGAATTTATGATCCGATTCAGTGGTTCGACCCATACTCAGTTTTTCCTACGGCTCATGTACTACCCCCTTTGGCAATACTAGCAAAATTTCGAACGGGCAACGGGGTGGCGTGAGGGTATAAATATTGATCCGATTCTTTCTTAGGGTCATAAAATATTGTATGGCAGTCTCCTAGACCGAATTGATGATCCGATCCAGCGGTTCGACGCTTTGGCAATACTGGCAAAATTTCGAACGAGCAACGGGTGGCGTGAGGGCATAATTATTTATCCGATTCTTTCTTAGGGTCATAAAATATTGTATGGCAGTTTCCTAGAACGAATTTATGATCTGATTCAGTGGTTAGACCCATCCTCAGTTTTTCCTCCGGGTCGTGTACTACCCCCTTTGGCAATACTAGCAAAATTTCGAACGGGCAACGGGGTGGCGTGAGGGCATAATTATGGATCCGATTCTTTCTTAGAGTCATAAAATATTGTATGGCAGTATCCAAGACCGAATTGATGATCCGATTCAGTGGTTCGACCCATCCTCTGTTTTTCCTCCGGTTCGTGTACAACCCACTTTTGCAATACTGGCAAAATTTCGAACAGGCAACGGGGTGGTGTGAGGGCCTAATTAATGATCCGATTCTTTCTTAAGGTCATAAAATATTGTATGGCAGTCTCCATGACCGAATTTATGATCCGATTCAGCGGTTCGACCCATACTCAGTTTTTCCTACGGCTCGTGTACTACCCCCTTTGGAAATACTGGCAAAATTTCGAACGGGCAACGGGGTTGCTTGAGGGCATAATTATTAATCCGATTCTTTCTTAGGGTCATAAAATATTGTATGGCAGTCTCCATGACCGAATTTATGATCTGATTCAGTGGTTCGACCCATACTCAGTTTTTCTCCGGCTCGTGTACTACCCCCTATGGCAATACTAGCAAAATTTCGAACGTGCCACGGGGTGGCGTGAGGGCATAAATATTGATCCGATTCTTTCTTAGGGTCATAAAATATTGTATGGCAGTCTCCTAGACCGAATTGATGATCCGATCGAGTGGTTCGACCCTTTGGCAATACAGGCAAAATTTCGAACGAGCAACGGGTGGCGTGAGGGCATAATTATTTATCCGATTCTTTCTTAGGGTCATAAAATATTGTATGGCAGTCTCCATGACCGAATTTATGATCCGATTCAGTGGTTCGACCCATACTTAGTTTTTCTCCGGCTCGTGTAATACCCCCTATGGCAATACTGGCAAAATTTCGAACGGGCCACGGGGTGGCGTGAGAGCATAAATATTGATCCGATTCTTTCTTAGGGTCATAAAATATTGTATGGCAGTCTCCTAGACCGAATTGATGATCCGATCCAGTGCTTCGACCCTTTGGCAATACTGGCAAAATTTCGAACGAGCAACGGGTGGCGTGAGGGCATAATTATTTATCCGATTCTTTCTTAGGGTCATAAAATATTGTATGGCAGTCTCCATGACCGAATTTATGATCCGATTCAGTGGTTCGACCCATACTCAGTTTTTCCTACGGCTCATGTACTACCCCCTTTGGCAATACTAGCAAAATTTCGAACGGGCAACGGGGTGGCGTGAGGGTATAAATATTGATCCGATTCTTTCTTAGGGTCATAAAATATTGTATGGCAGTCTCCTAGACCGAATTGATGATCCGATCCAGCGGTTCGACGCTTTGGCAATACTGGCAAAATTTCGAACGAGCAACGGGTGGCGTGAGGGCATAATTATTTATCCGATTCTTTCTTAGGGTCATAAAATATTGTATGGCAGTTTCCTAGAACGAATTTATGATCTGATTCAGTGGTTAGACCCATCCTCAGTTTTTCCTCCGGGTCGTGTACTACCCCCTTTGGCAATACTAGCAAAATTTCGAACGGGCAACGGGGTGGCGTGAGGGCATAATTATTGATCCGATTCTTTCTTAGAGTCATAAAATATTGTATGGCAGTATCCAAGACCGAATTGATGATCCGATTCAGTGGTTCGACCCATCCTCTGTTTTTCCTCCGGTTCGTGTACAACCCACTTTTGCAATACTGGCAAAATTTCGAACAGGCAACGGGGTGGTGTGAGGGCCTAATTAATGATCCGATTCTTTCTTAAGGTCATAAAATATTGTATGGCAGTCTCCATGACCGAATTTATGATCCGATTCAGCGGTTCGACCCATACTCAGTTTTTCCTACGGCTCGTGTACTACCCCCTTTGGAAATACTGGCAAAATTTCGAACGGGCAACGGGGTTGCTTGAGGGCATAATTATTAATTCGATTCTTTATTAGGGTCATAAAATATTGTATGGCAGTCTCCATGACCGAATTTATGATCTGATTCAGTGGTTCGACCCATACTCAGTTTTTCTCCGGCTCGTGTACTACCCCCTATGGCAATACTAGCAAAATTTCGAACGTGCCACGGGGTGGCGTGAGGGCATAAATATTGATCCGATTCTTTCTTAGGGTCATAAAATATTGTATGGCAGTCTCCTAGACCGAATTGATGATCCGATCGAGTGGTTCGACCCTTTGGCAATACAGGCAAAATTTCGAACGAGCAACGGGTGGCGTGAGGGCATAATTATTTATCCGATTCTTTCTTAGGGTCATAAAATATTGTATGGCAGTCTCCATGACCGAATTTATGATCCGATTCAGTGGTTCGACCCATACTTAGTTTTTCTCCGGCTCGTGTAATACCCCCTATGGCAATACTGGCAAAATTTCGAACGGGCCACGGGGTGGCGTGAGAGCATAAATATTGATCCGATTCTTTCTTAGGGTCATAAAATATTGTATGGCAGTCTCCTAGACCGAATTGATGATCCGATCCAGTGCTTCGACCCTTTGGCAATACTGGCAAAATTTCGAACGAGCAACGGGTGGCGTGAGGGCATAATTATTTATCCGATTCTTTCTTAGGGTCATAAAATATTGTATGGCAGTCTCCATGACCGAATTTATGATCCGATTCAGTGGTTCGACCCATACTTAGTTTTTCTCCGGCTCGTGTAATACCCCCTATGGCAATACTGGCAAAATTTCGAACGGGCCACGGGGTGGCGTGAGAGCATAAATATTGATCCGATTCTTTCTTAGGGTCATAAAATATTGTATGGCAGTCTCCTAGACCGAATTGATGATCCGATCCAGTGCTTCGACCCTTTGGCAATACTGGCAAAATTTCGAACGAGCAACGGGTGGCGTGAGGGCATAATTATTTATCCGATTCTTTCTTAGGGTCATAAAATATTGTATGGCAGTCTCCATGACCGAATTTATGATCCGATTCAGTGGTTCGACCCATACTCAGTTTTTCTCCGGCTCGTGTACTACCCCCTATGGCAATACTGGCAAAATTTCGAACGGGCCACGGGGTGGCGTGAGAGCATAAATATTGATCCGATTCTTTCTTAGGGTCATAAAATATTGTATGGCAGTCTCCTAGACCGAATTGATGATCCGATCCAGCGGTTCGACGCTTTGGCAATACTGGCAAAATTTCGAACGAGCAACGGGTGGCGTGAGGGCATAATTATTTATCCGATTCTTTCTTAGGGTCATAAAATATTGTATGGCAGTCTCCATGACCGAATTTATGATCCGATTCAGTGGTTCGACCCATACTCAGTTTTTCCTACGGCTCATGTACTACCCCCTTTGGCAATACTAGCAAAATTTCGAACGGGCAACGGGGTGGCGTGAGGGCATAAATATTGATCCGATTCTTTCTTAGGGTCATAAAATATTGTATGGCAGTCTCCTAGACCGAATTGATGATCCGATCCAATGGTTCGACCCTTTGGCAATACTGGCAAAATTTTGAACGAGCAACGGGTGGCGTGAGGGCATAATTATTTATCCGATTCTTTCTTAGGGTCATAAAATATTGTATTGCAGTCTCCATGACCGAATTTACGATCCGATTCAGTGGTTCGACCCATACTCAGTTTTTCCTACGGCTCATGTACTACCCCCTTTGGCAATACTAGCAAAATTTCGAACGGGCAACGGGGTGGTGTGAGGGCTTAATTATAGTTCCGATTCTTTCTTAGGGTCATAAAACATTGTATGGCAGTCTCCATGACCGAATTTATGATCTGATTCAGTTGTGCGACCCATACTCAGTTTTTCCTCCGGCTCGTGTACTACCCCCTATGGCAATACTGGCAAAATTTCGAACGTGCCACGGGGTGGCGTGAGGGCATAAATATTGATGCGATTCTTTATTAGGGTCATAAAATATTGTATGGCAGTCTCCTAGACCGAATTGATGATCCGATCCAGTGGTTCGACCCTTTGGCAATACAGGCAAAATTTCGAACGAGCAACGGGTGGCGTGATGGCATAATTATTTATCCGATTCTTTCTTAGGTTCATAAAATATTGTATGGCAGTCTCCATGACCGAATTTATGATCCGATTCAGTGGTTCGACCCATACCCAGTTTTTCCTACGGCTCATGTACTACCCCCTTTGGCAATACTGGCAAAGATTCGAACGTGCAACGGGGTGGTGTGAGGGCTTAATTATTGATCCGATTCTTTCTTAGGGTCATAAAATATTGTATGGCAGTCTCCATGACCGAATTTATGATCTGATTCAGTGGTTCGACCCATACTCAGTTTTTCCTACGGCTCATGTTATACCCCTTTTGGCAATACTGTCAAAATTTCGAACGGGCAACGGGGTGGCGTGAGGGCATAATTATTGATCCGATTCTTTCTTAGGGTGATAAAACATTGTATGGCAGTCTCCTAGACCGAATTGATGATCCGATTCAGTGGTTCGACCCATCCACTGTTTTTCCTCCGGTTCGTGTACCCCGTTTTGCAATACTTGCAAAATTTCGAACGGGCAACGGGGTGGCGTGAGGGCATAATTATTGATCCGGTTCATTCTTAGGGTCATAAAACATTGTATGGCAGTCTCCATGACCGAATTTATGATCCGATTCAGTGGTTCGACCCATACTCAGTTTTTCTCCGGCTCGTGTACTACCCCCTATGGCAATACTGGCAAAATTTCGAACGGGCCACGGGGTGGAGTGAGGGCATAAATATTGATCCGATTCTTTCTTAGGGTCATAAAATATTGTATGGGAGTCTCCTAGAACGAATTGATGAACCGATTCAGTGGTTCGACCCATACTCAGTTTTTCCTCCGGGTCGTGTACTATCCCCCTTGGCAATACAAGCAAAATTTCGAACGGGCCACAGGGTGACGTGAGGGCATTATTATTGATCCGATTCTCTATTAGGGTCATAAAATATTGTATGGCAGTCTCCTAGACCGAATTTATGATCCGATTCAGTGGCTCGACCCAACCTTAGTTTTTCCTTCGGCTCGTGTACTACCCCCCTTTGGCAATACTGGCAAAACTTCGAACGGGCCACGGGGTGGTGTGAGGGCATAATAATTGACCCGATTCTTTCTTAGGGTCATAAAATATTGTATGGAAGTCTCCTAAACCAAGTTTATGATCCGATTCAATGGTTCGACCCATACTTAGTTTGTCTTCCGGCTCATATACTACCCTATTTGGCAATACTGACAAAATTTTGAACGGGCCACGGGATGGCGTTTGGGCATATTGTTGATCCGATTCTTTCTTCGGGACTTAAAATATTGTATGGCAGTCTCTTAGACCGAATTTATGATCCGATTCAGTGGTTCTACATATCCTTAGTTTTTCCTTCGGCTCATGTACTACCCCCATTGGCAATACTGGCAAAATTTCGAACGGGCCATGGGGTGGCGTAAGGGCATAATTATTGATGCGATTCTTTCTTAGGGTCAGAAAATATTGTATGGCTGTCTTCTAGACCGAATTTAAGATCCGATTCAGTAGTTCGACCCATACTCAGTTTTTCCTCCGGCTTGTGTACAATACTGGAAAAATTTCGAACGGGCCACGGGGTGGCGTGAGGGCATAATTATTGATTCGATTCTTTCTTTGTGTCATAAAATGTTATATGGAATTCTCCTAGACCGAATTTATGATCCGATTCAGTGATTCGACTCATCCTCAGTTTTTCCTCAGGCTCGTGTACTACCCCCTTTGGCATTACTAGAAAAATTTCGAACGTGCCACGGGGTGGCGTGAGGGCATAATTATTGATCCGATTCTTTATTAGGGTCAGAAAATATTGTATGGCAGTTTCCTAGACTGAATTTATAATCCGATTAAGTGGTTCGACCCATCCTCAGTTTTTCCTCCGGCTAGTGTACTACCCTCCTTTAGCAATACTAACAAAATTTCGAACGGGCCACGGGTGGCGTGAGAGCCTAATTATTGATCCGATTCTATCTTAGGGTCCTAAAATATTGTATGGTAGTCTCCTAGACCGAATTTATGATCAGATTCAGTGGTTCGACCCATACTCAATTTTTCCTCTGGCTCGTGTACTACCCCTTTAACAATACTGGTAAAATTTCGAACGGTCCACGGGGTGGCGTGAGGGCATAATTATTGATCCGATTCTTTTTTAAGGTCATAAAATATTGTATGGTTGTATCCTAGACCGAAATTATGATCCGATTCAATGGTTCGACCCATCCTCAGTTTTTCCTCCGGCACGTGTACTACCTTCTTTGGCAATACTAGCAAAATTTAGAACGGGCCACGGGGTGGCTTGAGGGCATAGTTATTGATCTGATTCCTTCTTAGCGTCAAAAAATATTGTATGGCAGTCTCCTAGACCGAATTTATGATTCGATTAAGTGGTTCGACCCATCCTCAGTTTTTCCTCCGGCTCGTGTACTACCCCCTTTAGCAATACTAGCAAAATTTCGAACAGGCCACGGGGTGGCGTGAGGGCCAAATTAGTGATCCGATTCAATGGTTCGACCTATCCTCAGTTTTTCCTCCGGCTCGTGTACTACCCCTCTTTGGCAATACTGGCAAAACATCGAACGGGCCACGGGGTGGCGTGAGTGCATAATAATTGACCTGGTTCTTTCTTAGGGTCATAAAATATTGTATGGCAGTCTCCTAGACCGAATTTATTATCTGATTCAGTGGTTCTACTCATCCTTAGTTATTCCTTCGGCTCGTGTGCTACCCCCATTTGCAATACTGGCAAAATTTCAAACGGGCCACGGGGTGGCGTGAAGGCATAATTATTGATCCGATTCTTTCTTAGGGTCATAAAATATTGTATGGCAGTCTCCATGACCGAATTTATGATCCGATTCAGTGGTTCGACCCATACTCAATTTTTCCTACGGCTCGTGTACTACCCCTTTGGCAATACTGGCAAAATTTCGAACGGGCAACGGGGTGGCGTGAGGGCTTAATTATTGATCCGATTCTTTCTTCGGGACTTAAAATATTGAATTGGAGTCTCCTAGACCTAATTTATGATCCAATTCAGTGGTTCTACCCATCCTGAGTTTTTCCTTCGGCTTGTGTGTTACCTCCTTTGGCAATACTGTCAAAATTTCGAACTGTCCATAGGGTGGAGTGAAGGCATAATTATTGATCCGATTCTTTCTTAGGGTCATAAAATATTGTATGGCAGTCTCCTAGACCGAATTTATGATCCGATTCAGTGATTCGACCCGTCCATAGTTTTCCTCCGGCTCGTGTACTACCCCATTTGGCAATAATGGCAAAATTTCGAACGGGCCACGGGGTGGCGTGAGGGTATAATTATTGATATGATTCTTTCTTAGGGACATAAAATATTGTATGGCAGTCTCCTAGACCGAATTTATGATCCGATTCAGTGGTTCTACCCATCCTCAGTTTATCCTCCGGCTCGTGTACTACCCCATTGGCTATACTGGCAAAATTTCGAACGGACCACGAGGTGGCGTGAGGGCATAATTATTGATCCGATTCTTTCTTAGGGTCATAAAATATTGTATGGCAGTCTCCTAGACCGAATTTATAATCCGATTAAGTGGTTCGACCCATCCTCAGTTTTTCCTCCGGCTCGTTTACTACCCCCTATAGCAATACTAGCAAAATTTCGAACAGGCCACGGGGTGGCGTGAGGGCGTAATTAGTTATCAGATTCAATGGTTCGACCCATCCTCAGTTTTTCCTCCTGCTCGTGTACTACCCCTCTTTGGCAATACTGGCAAAACTTCGAACGGGCCACGGGGTGGCGTGAGGGTATAATTATTGATCTGATTCTTTCTTAGGGACTTAAAATATTGTATGGCAGTCTCCTAGACCGAATTTATGATCCGATTCAGTGGTTCGACCCATCCTCAGTTTATCCTCCGGCTCGTGTACTACCCCATTGGCTATACTGGCAAAATTTCGAACGGACCACGAGGTGGCGTGAGGGCATAATTATTGATCCGATTCTTTCTTAGGGTCATAAAATATTGTATGGCAGTCTCCTAGACCGAATTTATAATCCGATTAAGTGGTTCGACCCATCCTCAGTTTTTCCTCCGGCTCGTTTACTACCCCCTATAGCAATACTGGCAAAATTTCGAACAGGCCACGGGGTGGCGTGAGGGCGTAATTAGTGATCAGATTCAATTGTTCGACCCATCCTCAGTTTTTCCTCCGGCTCGTGTACTACCCCTCTTTGGCAATACTGGTAAAACTTCGAACGGCCACGGGGTGGCGTGAGGGTATAATTATTGATCTGATTCTTTCTTAGGGACTTAAAATATTGTATGGCAGTCTCCTAGACCGAATTTATGATCCGATTCAGTGGTTCGACCCATCCTCAGTTTTTCCTCCGGCTCGTGTACCACCCCCTTTTGGCAATACTGGCAAAACTTCGAACGGGCCACGAGGTGGCGTGACGGCATAATAATTGACCCGATTCCTTCTTAGGGTCATAAAATATTGTAAGGTAATCTTCTATACCGAATTTATGATCCGATTCAGTGGTTCGACCCATACTCAGTTTTTCCTCCGGCTCGTGTATTACCCCAATTAGCAATACTGGAAAAATTTCGAACGGGCCACGGGGTGGCGTGAGGGCATAATTATTGATCCAATTATTTCTTCTGGACTTAAAGTATTGTATGGCAGTCTCCTAGACTGAATTTATGATCCGATTCAGTGGTTCTACCAATCCTTAGTTTTTCCTCCGGCTCGTGTACTACCCCCTTTGGCAATACTGGAAAAATTTCGAAAGGGCCACGGGGAGGCGTGAGGACATAATTATTGATTCGATTCTTTCTTAGGGTCATAAAATATTGTATGCAATTCTCTTAGACCGAAATTATGATCCGATTCAGTGGTTCGACCCATACTCAGTTTTTCCTCCGGCTCGTGTACTACCCCCTTTGGCAACACTAGCAAAATTTCGAACGGGCCACGGGGTGGCGTGAGGGCATAATTATTGATCCGATTCTTTTTTAGGGTCATAAAATATTGTATGGCAGTCTCCTAGACCAAATTTGTGATCCGATTTAGTGGTTCGACCCATTCTCAGTTTTTCATCCGGCTCGTGTACTACCCCCTTTGGCAATACTAGCAAAATTTAGAACGGGCCACGGGGTGGCTTGAGGGCATAGTTATTGATCTGATTCTTTCTTAGCGTCATAAAATATTGTATGGCAGTCACCTAGACCGAATTTATGATCCGATTAAGTGGTTCGACCCATCCTCAGTTTTTCCTCCGGCTCGTGTACTACCCCCTTTACAAATACTGGCAAAATTTCGAACAGGCCACGGGGTGGCGTGAGGGCCTAATTAGTGATCTGATTCAATGGTTCGACCCATCCTCAGTTTTTCCTCCGACTCGTGTACTACCCCTCTTTGGCAATACTGGCAAACTTCGAACGGGCCACGGGGTGGCGTGAGGGCATAATAATTGACCTGGTTCTTTCTTAGGGTCATAAAATATTGTATGGCAGTCTCCTAGACCGAATTTATGATCCGATTCAATGGTTCGACCCATACCCAGTTTTTCCACCGGCTCGTGTACTACCCACTTTGGCAATACGACATAAATTTCGAACGGGCCACGGGGTGGCATGGGGGCATAATAATTGATCTAATTCTTTCTTAGCGTCATAAAATATTGTATGGCAGTCTCCTAGACCGAATTTATGATCCGATTAAGTGGTTCGACCCATCCTCAGTTTTTCTTCCGGCTCGTGTACTACCCTCCTTTAGCAATACATGCAAATTTTCGAACAGGCCACGGGGTGGCATGATGGCCTAATTATTAATCCGATTCTTTCTTAGGGTCATAAAATATTGTATGGTAGTCTCCTTAACCGAAATTATGTTCCGATTCAATGGTTCGATCCATCCTCAATTTTTCCTCCGGCTCGTGTACTACCCCTTTGGCAATACTGGCAAAACTTCGAACGGGCAACGGGGTGGCGTGAGGGCATAATAAATGATCCGATTCTTTCTTAGGGTCATAAAATATTGTATGGCAGTCTCCTAAACCGAATTTATGATCCGATTCAGTGGTTCGACCCATACGCAGTTTTTCCTCCGGCTCGTGTACTACTACCCTCTTTGGCAATACGACCAAAATATTGAACGGGCCACGGGGTGGTATGGGGGCATAATTATTGATCCGATTCTTTCTAAGGGTCATAAAATAATGTATAACAGTCTCTTAGACCGAATTTATGATTAGATTCAGTGGTTCTACGCATACTCAGTTTTTCCTACGGATCATGTACTACCCCCTTGGCAATACTTGCAAAATTTCGAACGGTCCACGGGGTGGCGTGAGGGCATTATTATTGATCCGATTCTTTCTTAGGGTCATAAAATATTGTATGGTAGTCTCCTAGACGAAATTATGATCCGATTCGATGGTTCGAACCATCCTCAGTTTTTCCTCTGATTCGTGTACTACCCTCCTTTGGCAATACTGGCAAAACTTCGAACAGGCCACGGGGTGACTTGAGGGTATAATAATTGACTCGATTATTTCTTAGGGTCATTAAATATGGTATGAATTCTCCTACACCAAATTTATGATCCCATTCAGTGGTTCGACCAATACTCAGTGTTTCCTCCGGCTCGTATACTACCCCATTTGGCAATACTGGAAAAATTTCGAACGGGCCACGGGGTGGCGTGAGGGCATAATTATTGATCTGATTCTTTCTTCGGGACTTAAAATATTGTATGGCAGTCTCCTAGACCGAATTTATGATCCAATTCAGTGGTTCAACCCATCCTTAGTTTTTCTTTCGGCTCGTGTACTACCCCCATTGGCAATACTGACAAAATTTCGAACGGGCCACCGGGTGGCGTGAGGGCATAATTATTGATCTGATTCTTTCTTAGGGTCATAAAATATTGTATGGATGTCTCCTAGACCGAATTTATGATCCGATTCAGTGATTCGACCCATCCATAATTTTTCCTCCGGCTCGTGTACTACCCCCTTTTAGCAATACTAGCAAAATTTCGAACGTGCCACGAGTTGGCGTGAGGGCATAACTATTGATCCGATTCTTTCTTAGGGTCATAAAGTATTGTATGGCAGTCTACTTAACCGAATTTATGATCCGATTCAGTGGTTCGACCCATACGGAGTTTTTCCTCCGGCTCGTGTACTACCCTCTTTGGCAATACGACCAAAATTTCGAACGGGCCACGGGGTTGCATGGGGGCATAATATTAATCCGATTCTTTCTTTGGGTCATAAAGTATTGTATGGCAGTCTCTTCGACCGAATTTATGATTAGATTCAGTGGTTCGACGCATACTCAGTTTTTCTCCGGCTCGTGTACTACCCCCTTGGCAATACTGGAAAAATTTCGAACGGTCCACGGGGTGGCTTGAGGGCATAATTATTGATCCGATTCTTTCTTAGGGTCATAAAATAGTGTATGGTAGTCTCCTAGACGAAATTATGATCCGATTCAATGGTTCGAACCATCCTCAGTTTTTTCTCCGGCTCGTGTACTACCCTCCTTTGGCAATACCGGCAAAAACATCGAACAGGCAACGGGGTGGTGTGAGAGCATAATAATTGACCCGATTCTATCTTAGGGTCATATAATTTTGTTTAGAATTCTCCTAGACCAAATTTATGATCCGATTCAGTGGTTCGACCCATACTCAGTGTTTCTTCGGCTCGTGTACTACCCCATTTGGCAATACTGGAAAAACTTCGAAAGGGCCACGGGGTGGCGTGAGGGCATAATTATTGATCTGATTCTTTCTTCGGGACTTAAAATATTGTATGGCAGCCTCCTAGACCGAATTTATGATCCAATTCAGTGGTTCTACCCATCCTTAGTTTTTCCTTCGACTCGTGTACTACCCCATTGGCAATACAGGCAAAATTTCGAACGGGCCACGGGGTGGCGTGAGGGCATAATTATTGATACGATTCTTTCTTAGGGTCATAAAATATTGTATGGCTGTCTCCTAGACCGAATTGATGATCCGATCCAGTGGTTCAACCCTTTGGCAATACTAGCAAAATTTCGAACGGGCAACGGGTGGCGTGAGGGCATAATTATTTATCCGATTCTTTCTTTGGGTCAGAAAATATTGTATGGCAGACTCCATAAAATATTGTATGATCCGATTCAGTGATTCGACCCATCCATAGTTTTTACTCCGGCTCGTGTACTACCCCCTTTTAGCAATACTTGCAAAATTTCGAACTGGCCAAGAGTTGGCGTGAAGGCATAACTATTGATCCGATTCTTTCTTAGGGTCATAAAATAATGTATGGCAGTCTCCTAAACCGAATTTATGATCCGATTCAGTGGTTCGACCCATACGCAGTTTTTCCTCCGGCTCGTGTACTACTCTCTTTGGCAATACGACCAAAATTTCGAACGTGCCACGGGGTGTCATGGGGGCATAATTATTGATCTGATTCTTTCTTAGGGTCATAAAATATTGTAAGGTAGTCTCTTAGACCGAATTTATGATTAGATTCAGTGGTTCGACGCATACTCAGTTTTTCCTCCGGCTCGTGTACTACCCCCTCGGCAATACTGGCAAAATTTCGAACGTTCCACGGGGTGGCGTGAGGGCATAATTATTGATCCAATTCTTTCTTAGGGTCATAAAATATTGTATGGTAGTCTCCTAGACGAAATTATGATCCGATTCAATGGTTCGACCCATCCTCAGTTTTTCCTCCAGATCGTATACTACCCTCATTTGGCAATACTGGCAAAACTTCGAACAGGCCACGGGGTGGCGTGAGGGCATAATAATTGACCCGATTCTTTCTTAGGGTCATTAAATATTGTATGGAATTCTCCTACACCATGTTTATGATCTGATTCAGTTATTCGACCCATACTCAGTGTTTCCTCCGGCTCGTGTACTACCCCATTTGGCAATACTGGAAAAATTTTGAACGGGCCACGGGGTGGCGTGAAGGTATAATTATTGATCCGATTCTTTCTTAGGGTCATAAAATATTGTATGGCTGTTTCCTAGACCGAATTTTTCATCCATAGTTTTTCCTCCAGCTCGTGTACTACCCCCTTTTAGCAATACTAGCAAAATTTCGAACGGGCCAAGAGTTGGCGTGAGGGCATAACTATTGATCCGATTCTTTCTTAGGGTCATAAAATAATGTATGGCAGTCTCCTAAACCGAATTTATGATCCGATTCAGTGGTTCGACCCATACGCAGTTTTTCCTCCGGCTCGTGTACTACCCTCTTTGGCAATACGACCAAAATTTCGAACGGGCCACGGGGTGGCATGGGGGCATAATTATTGATCCGATTCTTTCTTTGGGTCATAAAATATTGTAAGGTAGTCTCTTAGACCGAAATTATGATTCGATTCAGTGGTTCGACACATACTCAGTTTTTCCTCCGGCTCGTGTACTACCCCCTCGGCAATACTGGCAAAATTTCGAACGGTCTACGGGGTGGCGTGAGGGCATAATTATTGATCCGATTCTTTCTTAGGGTCATAAAATATTGTATGGTAGTCTCCTAGACGAAATTATGATCCGATTCAATGGTTCGACCCATCCTCAGTTTTTCCTCCAGATCGTGTACTACCCTCCTTTGGCAATACTGGCAAAACTTCGAACAGGCCACGGGGTGGCGTGAGGGCATAATAATTGACCCGATTCTTTCTTAGGGTCAG
Source organism: Bidens hawaiensis (assembly GCF_021521415.1). NCBI lineage: Eukaryota > Viridiplantae > Streptophyta > Magnoliopsida > Asterales > Asteraceae > Bidens > Bidens hawaiensis. Next base: position 176,334 of record NW_027495166.1, on the reverse strand, counting down.
TAAATATTGTATGGAATTCTCCTACACCAAGTTTATGATCCGATTCAGTGGTTCGACCCATACTCAGTGTTTCCTCCGGCTCGTGTACTACCCCATTTGGCAATACTGGAAAAATTTCGAACGGGCCACGGGTGGCGTGAGGGTATAATTATTGATCCGATTCTTTCTTAGAGTCATAAAATATTGTATGGCTGTTTCCTAGACCCAATTTTTTCATCCGATTCAGTGATTCGACCCATCCCTAGTTTTTCCTCCAGCTCGTGTACTACCCCCTTTTAGCAATACTAGCAAAATTTCGAACGGGCCACGAGGTGGCGTGAGGGCATAACTATTGATCCGATTCTTTCTTAGGGTCATAAAATATTGTATGGCAGTCTCCTAAACCGAATTTATGATCCGATTCAGTGGTTCGACCCATACGCAGTTTTTCCTCCGGCTCGTGTACTACCCTCTTTGGCAATACGACCAAAATTTCGAACGGGCCACGGGGTGGCATGGGGGCATAATTATTGATCCGATTCTTTCTTAGGGTCATAAAATATTGTAAGGTAGTCTCTTAGACCGAAATTATGATTCGATTCAGTGGTTCGACACATACTCAGTTTTTCCTCCGGCTCGTGTACTACCCCCTCGGCAATACTGGCAAAATTTCGAACGGTCCACGGGGTGGCGTGAGGGCATAATTATTGATCCGATTCTTTCTTAGGGTCATAAAATATTGTATGGTATTCTCCTAGACGAAATTATGATCCGATTCAATGGTTCGACCCATCCTCAGTTTTTCCTTCAGATCGTGTACTACCCTCCTTTGGCAATACTGGCAAAACTTCGAACAGGCCACGGGGTGGCGTGAGGGCATAATAATTGACCCGATTCTTTCTTAGGGTCATTAAATATTGTATGAAATTCTCCTACACCAAGTTTATGATCCGATTCAGTGGTTCGACCCATACTCAGTGTTTCCTCCGGCTCGTGTACTACCCCATTTGGCAATACTGGAAAAATTTCGAACGGGCCACGGGGTGGCGTGAGGGTATAATTATTGATCCGATTCTTTCTTAGAGTCATAAAATATTGTATGGCTGTTTCCTAGACCGAATTTTTCATCCGATTCAGTGATTCGACCCATCCCTAGTTTTTCCTCCAGCTCGTGTACTACCCCCTTTTAGCAATACTAGCAAAATTTCGAACGGGCCACGAGGTGGCGTGAGGGCATAACTATTGATCCGATTCTTTCTTAGGGTCATAAAATATTGTATGGCAGTCTCCTAAACTGAATTTATGATCCGATTCAGTGGTTCGACCCATACGCAGTTTTTCCTCCGGCTCGTGTACAACCCTCTTTGGCAATACGACCAAAATTTCGAACGGGCCATGGGGTGGCATGGGGGCATAATTATTGATCCGATTCTTTCTTAGGGTCATAAAATATTGTATGGCGGTCTCTTAGACCGAATTTAAGATTAGATTCAGTGGTTCGACGCATACTCAGTTTTTCCTCCGGCTCGTGTACTACCCCCTTGGCAATACTGGCAAAATTTCGAACGATCCACAGGGTGGCGTGAGGGCATAATTATTGATCCGATTCTTTCTTAGGGTCATAAAATATTGTATGGTAGTCTCCTAGGCGAAATTATGATCCGATTCAATGGTTCGACCCATCCTCAGTTTTTCCTCCGGCTCGTGTACTACCCTCCTTTAGCAATACTGGCAAAATTTCGAACGGGCCACGGGGTGGCGTGAGGGCCTAATTATTGTTCCGATTCTTTCTTAGGTTCATAAAATATTGTATGGTAGTCTCCCAGACCGAAATTATTATCCGATTCAATGGTTCGACTCATCCTCAGTTTTTCCTCCGGCTTGTGTACTACCCTCCTTTGGCAATACTGGCAAAACTTCGAACAGGCCACGGGGGTGGCGTGAGGGCATAATAATTGACTCAATTCTTTCTTAGGGTCATAAAATATTGTATGGTAGTCTCCTATATCTAATTTATGATCCGATTCATTGGTTCGACCCATACTCAGTTTTTCCTCCGGCTCATGTACTACCCTATTTGGCAATACTGGCAAAATTTTGAACGGCCACGAGGTGGCGTGAGGGCTTAATTATTGATCCGATTCTTTCTTCAAGACTTAAAATATTGTATGGCAGTTTCCTAAACCGATATTATGATCCGATTCAGTGGTTCTACCCATCCTTAGTTTTTCATTCGGCTCGTGTACTACCACCATTGGCAATACTGGCTAAATTTCGAACGGGCCACGGGGTGGCGTGAGGGCATAATTATTGATCCGATTCTTTCTTAGGGTCATAAAATATTGTAAGGAAATATCCTAGACCGAATTTATGATCCGATTCAGTGGTTCGACGCATACTCAGTTTTTCCTCCGGCTCGTGTACTACCCCCTTGGCAATACTGGAAAAATTTCGAACGGTCCAAGGGGTGGCGTGAGGGCATAATTATTGATCCGATTCTTTCTTAGCGTCATAAAATATTGTATGGAAGTCTCCTAGACGAAATTATGATCCGATTCAATGGTTTGACCCATCCTCAGTTTTTCCTCCGGCTCGTGTACTTCCCTCCTTTCGCAATACTTGAAAAACTTCGAACAGGCCACGGGGTGGCGTGAGAGCATAATAATTGACCCGATTCTTTCTTAGGGTCATAAAATATTCTATGGAATTCTCCTAGACCAAATTTATGATCTGATTCAGTGGTTCGACCCATACTCAGTGTTTCCTTCGGCACGTGTACTATCCCATTTGGCAATACTGGAAAAATTTCGAAAGGGCCACGGGGTGGCCCCGTGGCGTATGGGCATAATTATTGATCTGATTCTTTCTTCGGGACTTAAAATATTGTATGGCAGTCTCCTAGACCGAATTTCTGATCCAATTCAATGGTTCTTCCCATCCTAAGTTTTTCCTTCGGCTCGTGTACTACCCCCATTGGCAATACTGGCAAAATTTCGAACGGGCCACCGGGTGGCATGAGGGCATAATTATTGATCCGATTCTTTCTTAGGGTCATAAAATATTGTATGGCTGTCTCGAAGACCGAATTTATGATCCAATTCAGTGATTCGACCCATCCAAATTTTTTCCTCCGGCTCGTGTACTACCCCCTTTTAGCAATACTAGCAAAATTTCGAACGGGCCAAGAGTTGGCGTGAGGGCATAACTATTGATCCGATTCTTTCTTAGGGTCATAAATATTGTATGGCAGTCTCCTAAACCGAATTTATGATCCGATTCAGTGGTTCGACCCATACGCAGTTTTTCCTCCGGCTCGTGTACTACCCTCTTTGGCAATACGACTAAAATTTCGAACGAGCCACGGGGTGGAATGGGGGCATAAGTATTGATCCGATTCTTTCTTAGGGTCATAAAATATTGTATGGTAGTCTCTTAGACCGAATTTATGATTAGATTCAGTGGTTCGACGCATACTCAGTTTTTCCACCGGCTCGTGTACTGTACCCTTGGCAATACTGGCAAAATTTCGAAAGGTCCACGGGGTGGCGTAAGGGCATAATTATTGATCCGATTCTTTCTTAGGATCATAAAATATTGTATGGTAGTCTCCTAGACGAAATTATGATCCGATTCAATGGTTCGACCCATCCTTAGTTTTTCCTCTAGATCGTGTTTGGCAATACTGGCAAAACTTCGAACAGGCCACGGGGTGGCGTGAGGGCATAATAATTGACCCGATTCTTTCTTAGGGTCATTAAATATTGTATGGAATTCTCCTACACCAAATTTATGATCCGATTTAGTGGTTCGACCCATACTCAGTGTTTCCTCCGGCTCGTGTACTACCCCATTTGGCAATACTGGAAAAATTTCGAACGGGCCACGGGGTTGCGTGAGGGCATAATTATTGATCTGATTCTTTCTTCGGGACTTAAAATATTGTATGGCAGTCTCCTAGACCGAATTTATGATCCAATTCAGTGGTTCTACCCATCCTTAGTTTTTCCTTCGGCTCGTGTACTACCCCTATTGGCAATACTGGCAAAATTTTGAACGGGCAACGTGGTGGCGTGAGGGCATAATTATTGATCCGATTCTTTCTTAGGGTCATAAAATATTGTATGTCTGTCTCCTAGACCGAATTTATGATCCGATTCAGTGATTCGACCCATCTATAGTTTTTCCTGCAGCTCGTGTACTACCCCCTTTTAGCAATACTAGCAAAATTTCGAACGGGCCACGAGGTGGCGTGAGGGCATAACTATTGATCCGATTCTTTCTTTGGGTCATAAAATACTGTATGGCAGTCTCCTAAACCGAATTTATGATCCGATTCAGTGGTTCGACCCATACACAGTTTTTCCTCCGGCTCGTGTACTACCCTCTTTAGCAATACGACCAAAATTTCGAACGGGCCACGGGGTGGCATGGGGGCATAATTATTGATCCGATTCTTTCTTAGGGTCATAAAATATTATATGGCAGTCTCTTAGACCAAATTTATGATTAGATTCAGTGGTTCGACGCATACTCAATTTTTCCTCCGGCTCGTGTACTACCCCCTTGGCAATACTGCCAAAATTTCGAACGGTCCAAGGGGTGGCGTGAGGGCATAATTATTGATCTGATTCTTTCTTAGGGTCATAAAATATTGTATGGTAGTCTCCGAGACGAAATTATGATCCGATTCAATGGTTCTACCCATCCTCAGTTTTTCCTCCGGCTCGTGTACTACCCTCCTTTGGCAATACTGGCAAAACTTCGAACAGGCCACAGGGTGGCGTGAAGGTATAATAATTGACCCGAATCTTTCTTAAGGTTATAAAATATTATATGGTAGTCTCCTAGATCGAATTTATGATCAGATTCAGTGGTTCTACCCATCCTTAGTTTTTCCTTCGGCTAGTGTACTACCCCCATTGGCAATACTGGCAAAATTTCAAACGGGCTACAGGGTGGCGTGAGGGCATAATTATTGATCTAATTCTTTCTTAGGGTCATAAAATATTGTATGGCAGTCTTCTAGACCGAATTGATGATCCGATTCAGTGGTTCGACCCATCCTCAGTTTTTCCTCCGGCTCGTGTACTACCCCCATTGGCAATACTGGCAAAATTTCGAACGGGCCACGGTTTGGCGTGAGGGCATAATTATTGATTCGATTATTTCTTAGGGTTATAAAATATTGTATGGCATTCTCCTAGATCGGATTTATGATCCGATTCAGTGGTTCGACACATCCTCAGTTTTTCCTCCGGCTCGTTTACTACCCCTTTGGCTATACTAGAAAAAATTTCAAACGGGCCACGGGTTGGCGTGAGGGCATAATTATTGATCCGATTCTTTCTTAGGGTCATAAAATATTTGTATGGCAGTCTCCTAGACCGAATTTATGATCCGATTAAGTGGTTCGACCAATTCTCAGATTTCCTCCGGCTCGTGTACTAGCCTCCTTTAGCAATACTGGCAAAATTTCGAACGGGCGGTGGCGTGATGGCCTAATTATTGATCCGATTCTTTCTTAGGGTCATAAAATATTGTATGGTAGTCTCCTAGACCGAAATTATGATCCGATTCAATGGTTCGACCCATCCTCAGTTTTTCCTCCGGCTCGTGTACTACCCCCCTTTGGCAATACTGGCAAAACTTCGAACGTGCCACGGGGTGGCGTGGGGGCATAATAAATGACCCAATTTTTTCTTTGGGTCATAAAATATTGTATGGAATTCTCCTAGACCAAATTTATGATCCGATTTAGTGGTTCGACCCATACTCAGTGTTTCATACGGCACATGTACTACCCCATTTGGCAATACTGGAAAGATTTCGAACGAGCCACGGGGTGGCGTGAGGGCATAATTATTGATCCGATTCTTTCTTAGGGTCATAAAATATTGTATGGCTGTCTCCTAGACCGAGTTTATGATCTTATTCAGTGATTCGACCCATCCATAGTTTTTCAACCGGCTCGTGTACTACCCCCTTTTAGCAATACTAGCAAGATTTCGAACGGGCCAAGAGGTGGCGTGAGGGCATAATTATAGATTCGATTCTTTCTTAGGGTCATAAAATGTTGTATGGTAGTCTCTTAGACCAAATTTATGATCCGATTCAGTGGTTCGACCCATACTCAGTGTTTCCACCGGCTCGTGTACTATCCCATTTGGCAATACTGGAAAAATTTCGAACGGGCCACGGGGTGGCGTGAGGGCATAATTATTGATCTGATTCTTTCTTCGGGACTTAAAATATTGTATGGCAGTCTCCTAGACCGAATTTATAATCCAATTCAGTGGTTCTACCCATCCTTAGTTTTTCCTTCGGCTCATGTACTACCCCCATTGGCATTACTGGCAAAATTTCAAACGGGCCACGGGGTGGCGTGAGGGCATAATTATTGATCCGATTCTTTCTTAGGGTCATAAAATATTGTATGGCAGTCTCCTAAACCGAATTTATAATCAGATTCAGTGGTTCGACCCGTGCGCAGTTTTTCCTCCGGCTCGTGTACTACCCTCTTTGGCAATACGACCAAAATTTCGAACAAGCCACGGGGTGGCATGGGGGCATAATTATTGATCTGATTCTTTAATAGGGTCATAAAATATTGTATGGCAGTCTCTTAGACCGAACTTTTGATCAGATTCTATGGTTTGACGCATACTCAGATTTTCCTCCGTCTCGTGTACTACCCCCTTTGGCAATACTGGCAAATGTTCGAACGGTCCACGGGGTGGCATGAGGGCATAATTATTGATCCGATTCTTTCTTAGGGTCATTAAATATTGTATGGTAGTCTCCTAGACGAAATTATGATCCGATTCAATGGTTCGACCCATCCTCAGTTTTTCCTCCGGCTCGTGTACTACCCTCCTTTAGCAATACTGGCAAAATTTCGAACGGGCCACGGGGTGGCGTGAGGGCTTAATTATTGTTCCGATTCTTTCTTTGGTTCATAAAATATTGTATGGTAGTCTCCCAGACCGAAATTATTATCCGATTCAATGGTTCGACTCATCCTCAGTTTTTCCTCCGGCTTGTGTACTACCCTCCTTTGGCAATACTGGCAAAACTTCGAACAGGCCACGGGGTGGCGTGAGGGCAAAATAATTGACTCGATTCTTTCTTTGGGTCATAAAATATTGTATGGTAGTCTCCTATATCTAATTTATGATCCGATTCATTGGTTCGACCCATACTCAGTTTTTCCTCCGGCTCATGTACTACCCTCTTTGGCAATACGACCAAAATTTCGAACGGGCCACAGGGTGGCATAGGGGCCTTATTATTGATCCGATTCTTTAATAGGGTCCTAAAATATTGTATGGCAGTCTCTTAGACCGAACTTTTGATCAGATTCTATGGTTCGACACATACTCAGTTTTTCCTCCGGCTCGTGTACTACCCCCTTTGGCAATACTGGCAAAAGTTCGAACGTTCCACGGGGTGGCGTGAGGGCATAATTATTGATCCGATTCTTTCTTAGGGTCATAAAATATTGTATGGTAGTCTCATAGACCGAAATTATGATCCGAATTAATGGTTCGACCCATCCTCAGTTTTTCCTCCGGCTCGTGTACTACCCTCCTTTAGCAATACAGGCAAAATTTCGAACGGGCCACGGGATGGCGTGAGGGCCAAATTATTGATCCGATTCTTTCTTAGGGTCATAAAATATTGTATGGCAGTCTCCTAGACCGAAATTATGATCCGATTCAATGGTTCGACCCACCCTCAATTTTTCCTCCGGCTCGTGTACTACCCCTTTGGCAATACTGGCAAAACTTCGAACGGGCCACGGGGTGGCGTCAGGGCATAATAATTGACCCGATTCTTTCTTAGGGTCATAAAATATTGTATGGAAGTCTCCTAGATCGAATTTACGATCCGATTAAATGGTTCGAACCATACTCAGTTTTTCCTCCGGCTCGTGAACTACCCTATTTGGCAATACTGACAAAATTTCGAACGGGCCACGGTTGACGTGAGGGCATAATTATTGATCTGATTCTTTCTTCGGGACTTAAAATATTGTATGGCAGTCTCCTAAACCGAATTTATGATCCGATTTAGTGGTTCTACCCAACCTCAGTTTTTCCTTCGGCTCGTGTCCTACCCCATTGGCAATACTAGCAAAATTTCGAACGGGCCACGGGGTGGCGTGAGGGCATAATTATTAACCTAATTCTAACTTAGGGTCATAAAATATTGTATGGCAGTCTCCTAGACCGTATTTATGATCCGATTAAGTGGTTCGACCCATCCTCAGTTATTCCTCCGGCTCGGGTACTACCCTCCTTTAGCAATACAAGCAAAATTTCGAACGGGCCAAGAGGTGGCGTGAGCGCATAACTATTAATCCGATTCTTTCTTAGAATCATAAAATATTGTATGGCAGTCTCCTAGACCGAATTTATGATCCGATTCAGAGGTTCGACCCATACGCAGTTTTTCCTCCGGCTCGTGTACTACCCTCTTTGGCATTACGACCAAAATTTCGAACGGGCCACAGGGTGGCATGGGGGCCTAATTATTGATCCGATTCTTTAATAGGGTCTTAAAATATTGTATAGCAGTCTCTTAGACCGAACTTTTGATCAGATTCTATGGTTCGACGCATACTCAGTTTTTCCTCCGGCTCGTGTACTACCCCCTTCGGCAATACTGGCAAAAGTTCGAACGTTCCACGAGGTGGCGTGAGGGCATAATTATTGATCCGATTCTTTCTTAGGGTCATAAAATATTGTATGGTAGTCTCATAGACCGAAATTATGATCCGAATTAATGGTTCGACCCATCCTCAGTTTTTCCTCCGGCTCGTGTACTACCCTCCTTTAGCAATACTGGCAAAATTTCGAACGGGCCACGGGGTGGCGTGAGGGCCAAATTATTGATCCGATTCTTTCTTAGGGTCATAAAATATTGTATGGTAGTCTCCTAAACCGAAATTATGACCCGATTCAATGGTTCGACCCATCCTCAATTTTTCCTCCGGCTCGTGTACTACCCCTTTGGCAATACTGGCTAAACTTCGAACGGGCCACGGGGTGGCGTGAGGGCATAATAATTGACCCGATTCTTTCTTAGGGTCATAAAATATTGTATGGAAGTCTCCTAGATCGAATTTACGATCCGATTCAGTGGTTCGACCCATACTCAGTTTTTCCTCCGGCTCGTGAACTACCCTATTTGGCAATACTGGCAAAATTTCGAACGGGCCACGGGTGGCGTGAGGGCGTAATTATTGATCTGATTCTTTCTTCGGGACTTAAAATATTGTATGGCAGTCTCCTAAACCGAATTTATGATCCGATTCAGTGGTTCTACCCATCCTTAGTTTTTCCTTCGGCTCGTGTACTACCCCCATTGGCAATACTGGCAAAATTTCGAACGGGCCACAGGGTGGCGTGAGGGCATAATTATGGATCTAATTCTTTCTTAGGGTCATAAAATACTGTATGGCAGTCTCCTAGACCTAATTTATGATCCGATTAAGTGGTTCGACCCATCCTCAGTTTTTCCTCCGGCTCATGTACTACCCTCCTTTAGCAATACAGGCAAATTTTCGAACGGGCCACGTGGTGCCGTGATGGCTTAATTATTGATCCGATTCTTTGTTAGGGTCATAAAATATTGTATGGTAGTCTCCTTGACCGAAATTATGATCCGATTCAATGGTTCGACCCATCCTCAGTTTTTCCTCCAGCTCGTGTACTACCCTCTTTGGCAATACGACCAAAATTTCGAACGGGCCACAGGGTGGCATGGGGGCCTAATTATTAATCTGATTCTTTCTTAGGGACATAAAATTTTGTATGGCAGTCTCTTAGACCGAACTTTTGATCAAATTCAGTGGTTCGACGCATACTCAGTTTTTCCTCCGGCTCGTGTACTACCACCTTGGCAATTTTGGCAAAACTTCGAACGGGCTACAGGGTGGCGTGAGGGCATAATAATTGACCCGATTCTTTCTTAGGGTCATAATATATTATATAGCGGTATCTTAGACCGAATTTACGATCCGATTCAGTGGTTCGACCCATACTCAGTTTTTCCTCCGGCTCGTGGATTACCCCGTTTGGCAATACTGGCAAAATTTCGAACAGGCCACGGGGTGGCGTGATGGCATAATTATTGATCCGATTCTTTCTTAAGGTCATAAAATATTGTATGGCAATCTTCTAGACCGAATTTATGATCCGATTCAGTGATTCGATCCATCCACAGTTTTTCCTCCGACTCGTGTAATACCCCCTTTAGCTATTCTACCAAAATTTCGAACGGGCCACGAGGTGGTGTGAGGGCATAACTATTGATCCGATTCTTTCTTAGGGTTAAAAAATATTGTATGGCAGTCTCCTATACCGAATTTATGATCCGATTCAGTGGTTCGACCCATACGCGGTTTTTCCTCCGGCTCGTGTACTACCCTCTTTGGCAATTCGACCAAAATTTCGAACGGGCCACGGGGTGGCATGGGGCATAATTATTGATCCGATTCTTTCTTAGGGTAATAAAATATTGTATGGCAGTCTCTTAGACCGAATTTAGGATCAGATTCAGTGGTTCGACCCATACTCAGTTTTTCCTCCGGCTCGTGTACTACCGACTTTATCAATACTGGAAAATTTTTGAACGGCCCACGGGGTGGCGTGAGGGCATAATTATGGATCCGATTCTTTCTTAGGGTCATAAAATATTGTATGGTTGTCTTCTTGACCGAATTTATGATCCGATTTAGTGGTTCGACCCATACTCAGTTTTTCCTCCGGCTCGTGTACTACCCTCATTGGCAATACTGGAATAATTTCGAACTGGCCACGGGGTGGCGTAAGGGCATAATTATTGATTTGATTGTTTCTTAGGGTCATAAAATATTGTATGGCATTCTCCTAGACCGAATTTATGATCCGATTCAGTGGTTTGACCCATACGCAGTTTTTCCTTCGGCTCGTGTACTGCCCTCTTTGGCAATACGACCAAAATTTCGAACGGGCCACGGGGTGGCATGGGGGCATAATTATTGATCCGATTCTTTCTTAGGGTCATAAAATATTGTAAGGTAGTATTTTAGACCGAATTTATTATTAGATTCAATGGTTCGACGCATACTCAGTTTTTCCTCCGGCTCGTGTACTACCCCCTTGGCAATACTGGCAAAATTTCGAACGGTCCACGGGTTGGCGTGAGGGCATAATTATTGATCCGATTCTTTCTTAGGGTCATAAAATATTGTATGGTAGTCTCCTAGACCGAAATTATGATCCGATTCAATGGTTCTACCCATCCTCAGTTTTTCCTCCAGCTCGTGTACTACCCTCCTTTAGCAATACCGGCAAAATTTCGAACAGGCCAAGGGGTGGCGTGAGGGCCTAATTATTAATCCGATTCTTTCTTCGGGACTTAAAATATTGTATGGCAGTCTCCTAGACCGAATTTATGATCCAACTCAGTGGTTCTACCCATCCTTAGTTTTTCCTTCGGCTCGTGTACTACCCCCATTGGCAATACTGACAAAATTTTGAACGGGCCACGGGGTGGCGTGAGGGCATAATTATTGATCCGATTCTTTCTTAGGATCATAAAATATTGTATGGCAGTTTCCTATACCGAATTTATGATCCGATTCAGTGATTCGACCCATCCATAGTTTTTCCTCCAGCTCGTGTACTACTCCCTTTTAGCAATACTAGCAAAATTTCGAACGGGCCACGAGGTGGCGTGAAGGGGTAACTATTGATCCGATTCTTTCTTAGGGTCATAAAATATTGTATGGCAGTCTCCTGAACCAAATTTATGATCCGATTCGGTGGTTCAACCCATACGCAGTTTTTCCTCCGGCTCGTGTACTACCCTCTTTGGCAATACGACCAAAATTTCGAACGGGCCACGGGGTGGCATGGGGGCATAATTATTGATTCGATTCTTTCTTAGGGTCATAAAATATTGTATGGCAGTCTCTTAGACCGAATTTATGATTAGATTCAGTGGTTCGACGCATACTCAGTTTTTCCTCCGGCACGTGTACTACCCCCCTGGCAATACTGGCAAAATTTCGAACGGTCCAAGGGGTGGCGTGAGGGCATAATTATTGATCCGATTCTTTCTTAGAGTCATAAAATATTGTATGGTAGTCTCCTAGACCGAAATTATGATCCGATTCAGTGGTTCTACCCATCCTTAGTTTTTCCTTCGGCTCGTGTACTACCCCCATTGGCAATACTGGCAAAATTTCGAACGGGCCTCGGGGTGGCGTGAGGGCATAATTATTGATCCGATTATTTCTTAGCGTCATAAAATAATGTAAGGCAGTATCCTAGGCCGAATTTATGATCCGATTCGGTGTGCTACCCCTCTTTACCAATAGTACCCCCCTTTAGCAATACTAGCAAAATTTCGAATGGGCAACGAGGTGGTGTGAGCACATAACTATTGATCCGATTCTTTCTTAGAATCATAAAATATTGTATGGCAGTCTCCTAGACCGAATTTATGATTCGATTCAGTGGTTCGACCCATACGCAGTTTTTCCTCCGGCTCGTGTACTACCCTCTTTGGCAATACGACCAAAATTTCGAACGGGCCACAGGGTGGCTTGGGGGCCTAATTATTGATCCGATTCTTTCTTAGGGACATAAAATATTGTATGGCAGTCTTTTAGACTGAACTTTTGATCAGATTCAGTGGTTCGACGCATACTTAGTTTCTCCTCCGTCTCGTGTACTACCCCCTTTGGCAATACGGGCAAAAGTTCGAACGTTCCACGCGGTGGCGTGAGGGCATAATTATTGATCCGATTCTTTCTTAGGGTCATAAAGTATTGTATGGTAGTCTCCTAGACCGAAATTATGATCCGAATCAATGGTTCGACCCATACTCAGATTTTTCTCCGGCTCGTGTACTACCCTCCTTTAGCAATACTGGCAAAATTTCGAACGGGCCACGGGGTGGCGTGAGGGCCAAATTATTGATCCGATTCTTTCTTTGGGTCATAAAATATTGTATGATAGTCTCCAAGACCGAAATTATGATCCGATTCAATGGTTCGACCCATCCTCAATTTTTCCTCCGGCTCGTGTACTACCCCCCTTTGGCAATACTGGCAAAACTTCGAACGGGCCACAAGGTGGCGTGAGGGCATAATAATTGACCCGATTCTTTCTTTGGGTAATAAAATATTGTATGGAAGTCTCCTAGATCGAATTTATGATCCGATTCAGTGGTTCGACCCATACTAAGTTTTTCCTCCGGCTCGTGTACTACCCTATTTGGCAATACTGCAAAATTTCGAACGGGCCACGGGTAGCGTGAGGGTATAATTATTGATTTGATTCTTTCTTCGGGACTTAAAATATTGTATGGCAGTCTCCTAGACCGAATTTATGATCCGATTTAGTGGTTCTACCCATCCTTAATTTTTCCCTCGGCTCGTGTACTACCCCCATTGGCAATACTGGCAAAATTTCGAACGGGCCACGGGGTGGCGTGAGGGCATAATTATTGATCCGATTCTTTCTTAGGGTCATAAAATATTGTATGGAAGTCTTCTAAACCGAATTTATGATCCGATTAAGTGGTTCAACCCATACTCAGTTTTTCCTCCGGCTCGTGTACTACCCTCCTTTAACAATACAGGCAAAATTTCGAACGGGACACGGGGTGGCGTATGGGCCTAATTATTGATCCGATTCTTTCTTAGGGTCATAAAATATTGTATGGTAGTCTCCTAGACCGAAATTATGATCCGATTCAATGGTTCGACCCATCCTCAGTTTTTCCTCCGGCTCGTGTCCTACCCGTTTTGACAATACTGGCAAAACTTCGAACGGGCCACGGGGTGGCGTGAGGGCATAATAATTGACCCGATTCTTTCTTAGGGTCATAAAATATTGTATGGCAGTCTCCTAGACCGAATTTACAATCCGATTTAGTGGTTCGACCCACACTCAGTTTATTCCTCCGGCTCGTGTACTACCCCATTTGGTAATGCTGGCAAAACTTCGAACGGGCCACGCGGTGGCGTGTGGGCATAATATTTGACCCGATTCTTTCTTAGGGTCATAAAATATTGTTTGGCAGTCTCCTAGACCGAATTTACGATCTGACTCAGTGGTTCGACCCATACTCAGTTTTTCCTCCGGCCCGTGTACAACCCCCTTTGGCAATACAGGCAAAATTTCGAACGAGCCACGAGGTGGCGTGAGGGCATAATTATTGATTCGATTCTTTCTTAGGGTCATAAAATATTATTTGTCATTCTCCTAGACCGAATTTATGATCCGATTCAGTGGTTCGACCCATACGAAGTTTTTTCTCCGGCTCGTGTACTACCCTCTTTGGCAAGACGACCAAAATTTCGAACGGGTCACGGGGTGGCATGGGGCATAATTATTGATCCGATTCTTTCTTAGGGTCATAAAATATTGTATGGCACTCTCCTAGACCGAATTTATGATCAGATTCAGTGGTTCGACCCATACTCAGTTTTTCCTCCGGCTCGTGTACTACCCCCTTTGGAAATACTGGCAAAAATTCGAACGGGCCACGGGGTGGCGTGAGGGCCAAATTATTGATTCGATTCTTTCTTAGGGTCATAAAATATTGTATGGCAGTCTCCTAGACCGAATTTATGATCCGATTAAGTGGTTCGACCCATCCTCAATTTTTCCTCCGGCTCGTGTACTACCCACATTAAGCAATACTGGAAAAATATTGTATGGCAGTCTCCTTGACCGAATTTATGATCCGATTCAGTGGTTCGACCCATCCTTAGTTTTTCCTCCGGCTCGTGTACTAACTCCTTTGTAAATACTGGTAAACTTTCGAACGGGCCACGGGGTGGCGTAAGGGCATAATTATTGATCTGATTCTTTCTTAGGGTCATAAAATATTGTATGGCAGTCTTCTAGACCTAATTTATGATTCGATTCAGTGGTTCGACCCGTACGAAGTTTTTCCTCCGCTCGTGTACTAAACCCTTTGGCAATACGACCAAAATTTCGAAAGTGTCACGGGGTGGCGTGAGTGCATAATTATTGATTTGATTCTTTCTTAGGGTCATAAAATATTGTATGGCGGTCTCCTAGAAATAATTTATGATCAGATTCAGTAGTTCGACCCATACTCGGTTTTTCTTCCGGCTCGTGTACTACCCCCTTTGGCAATACTAGCAAAAATTCAACCGAGCCACGGGGTGGCGTGAGGGCATAGATATTGATCTGATTCTTTCTTAGGGTCATAAAATATTATATGGCAGTCTCCATGACCGAATTTATGATCCGATTCAGTGGTTCGACCCGTACGAAGTTTTTCCTCCGGCTCGTGTACTACAACCTTTGGCAATACGACCAAAATTTCTAACGGGCCACGGGGTGGCGTGAGGGCATAATTATTTATCTGACTCTTTCTTAGGGTCAAAAAATATTGTATGGTTGTCTCCTAGACCGAATTTATGATCTGATTTAGTGGTTCAACCCATACTCTGTTTTTCCTCCGGCCTATGTAATACTCCATTTGGCAACACAGGCAAAATTTCGAACGAGCAATGAGGTAGCGTGAGGGCATAAATATTGAATCGATTCTTTCTTAGGGATATAAAATATTGTTTGTCATTCTCCTAGACCGAATTTATGATCCGGTTCAGTGGTTCGACCCATACGAAGTTTTTCCTCCGGCTCGTGCACTACCCTCTTTTGCAATACGACCAAAATTTAAAACGGGTCACGGGGTGGCGTAAGGGCATAATTATTGATCCGATTCTTTCTTCGAGACTTTAAATATCGTATGGCAGTCTCCTAGACCGAAATTATGATCAGATTCAGTGGTTCTACCCATACTCAGTTTTTCCTCCGGCCCGTGTACTACCCCCTTTGGCAATACAGGCAAAATTTCTAACGAGCCACGAGGTGGCGTGAGGGCATAATTATTGATTCGATTCTTTCTTAGGGTCATAAAATATTGTTTGTCGTTCTCCTAGACCGAATTTATGATCCGATTCAGCGGTTCGACCCATACGTAGTTTTTCCTCCGGCTCGTGTACTACCCTTTTTGGCAATACGACCAAAATTACGAACGGGTCACGGGGTGGCATGGGGCATAATTATTGATCCGATTCTTTCTTATGGTCATAAAATATTGTATGGCAGTCTCTTAAACCGAATTTATGATCAAATTCAGAGGTTCAACCCATAATCAGATTTTCCTCCGGCTCGTGTACTACCCCCTTTGGCAATATTGACAAAATTTCGAACGGGCCACGGGGTGGCGTGAGGGCATAATTATTGATCCGATACGTTCTTAGGGTCATAAAATATTGTATGGCAGTCTCCATGTCCGAATTTATGACCCGATTCAGGTGTTCGTCCCATACTCTGTTTTCTTTCGGCTCGTGTACTACCCCCTTTGGCAATGCGGGCAAAATTTCAAACGGGCCACGGGGTGGCGTGAGGGCATAATTATTAATCCGATTCTTTCTTATGGTCATAAAATCTTGTATTGCAGTATCCATGACGAATTTATGATCCGATTCAGTGATTGAACTTATACTCAGTTTTTCCTCCGGCTCGTGTACTATCCCATTTGGCAATACTGGCAAATTTCGAACGGGCCACGGGTGGCGTGTGGGAAAATTATCAATCCGATTTTTTCTTAAGGTCATAAAATATTGTATGACAGTCTTGTAGACCGAATTTATGATTCGATTAAGTGGTTCGACCCATACCCAGTTTTTCTTCCGGCTCGTGTACTACCCCGTTTGGCAATACTAGCAAAATTTCGAACGGGCCACGGGGTGGCGTGAGGGCATAATTATCAATCCGATACTTTCTTAGGGCCATAAAATATTGCATGGCAGTCTCGTAGACCGAATTTATGATCCGATTCAGTGGTTCAACCCATACTCAGTTTTTCCTTCGGCTCGTGTACTACCCCCTTTGGCAATACTAGCAAATATTCGAACGGGCCACGGGGTGGCATGAGGGCATAATTATTGATCCGATTCTTTCTTAGGTTCATAAAATATTGTATGGCAGTCTCCATGACCGAATTTACGATCCGATTCAGTGGTTCGATCCAAATGCAGTTTTTCCTCCGGCTCGTGAACTATCCCATTTGGCAATACGACCAAAATTTCGAACGAGCCACGGGGTGGCGTGAGGGCATAATTATTGATCCGATTCTTTGTTAGGATCATAAAATATTGTAGGGCAGTTTCTTAGACCGAATTTATGATCCGATTTAGTGGTTCGACCCATACTCAGTTTTTCCTCCGGTTCGTGTACCACCCCCTTTGGCAAACTGACAAAATTTCGAATGGGCCACCGGGTGGCGTGAGGGCATAATTATTGATCCGATTCTTTCTTAGGGTCGTAAAATATTGTATGGCAGTCTCCTAGACGGAATTTATGATCCGATTCAGTGGATCGATCCATCCTCAGTTTTTCCTCCGGCTAGTGTGCTACCCCCTTTGCAAATACTGGCAACATATTGAACGGGCCACGGGGTGGCGTGAGGGCATAATTATTGATCTGATTTTTTCTTAGGGCCATAAAATATTGTATGACAGTCTTTTAGACCGAATTTATGATTCGACTAAGTGGTTCAACCCATACTTAGTTTTTCTTCCGGCTTGTGTACTACCCCGTTTGGCAATACTGGCAAAATTTCGAACGGGCCACGGGGTGGCGTGAGGACATTATTATAGATCCGATAGTTTCTTAAGGCAATAAAATATTGCATGGCAATCTCGTAGACCGAATTTATGATCCGATTCAGTGGTTCGACCCATACTCAGTTTTTCCTTCGACTCGTGTACTACCCCCTTTGACAATACTAGCAAATATTCGAACGGGCCACGGGGTGGCGTGAGGGCATAATTATTGATCTGATTCTTTCTTTGGGTCATAAAATATTGTATGGCTGTCTCCTAGACCGAATTTATGCTCCGATTTAGTGGTTCGACCCATACCCAGTTTTTCCTCCGGCCCGTGTACTACCCCCTTTGGCAATACAGGCAAAATTTCTAACATGCCACGAGGTGGCGTGAGGGCATAATTATTGATTCGATTCTTTCTTAGGGTCATAAAATATTGTTTGTCATTCTCCTAGACCGAATTTATGATCCGATTCAGTGGTTCGACCCATACGAAGTTTTTCCTCCGGCTCGTGTACTACCCTCATTGGCAATAAGACCAAAATTTCGAACGGGTCACGGGGTGGCATGGGGCATAATTATTGATCCGATTCTTTCTTAGGGTCATAATATATTGTATGGCAGTCTCCTAGACCGAATTTATGATCAGATTCAGTGGTTCTACCCATAATCAGTTTTTCCTCCCGCTCGTGTACTACCCCCTTTGGCAATATTGACAATATTTCGAACGGGTTACGGGGTGGTGTGAGGGCATAACTATTGATCCGATACTTTCTTAGGGTCATAAAATATTGTACGGCAGTCTCCATGTCCGAATTTATAACCCGATTCAGGGGTTCGTCCCATACTCTGTTTTCTTTCGGCTCGTGTACTACCCCCTTTGGCAATGCGGGCAAAATTTCGAACGGGCCACGGGGTGGCGTGAGGGCATAATTATTAATCCGATTCTTTCTTATGGTCATAAAATCTTGTATTGCAGTATCCATGACGAATTTATGATCCGATTCAGTGGTTCAACTTATACTCAGTTTTTCCTCCGGCTCGTGTACTACCCCATTTGGCAATACTGGCAAAATTTCGAACGAGCCACGGGTGGCGTGAGGGAAAAGTATCAATCCAATTTTTTCTTAAGGTCATAAAATATTGTATGACTGTCATGTAGACCGAATTTATGATTCGATTAAGTGGTTCGACCCATTCTCAGTTTTTCTTCCGGCACGTGTACTACCCCGTTTGGCAATACTGGCAAAATTTCGAACGGGCCACGGGGTGGCTTGAGGTCATAATTATAGATCCGATAGTTTCTTAAGGCAATAAAATATTGCATGGCAATCTCGTAGACCGAATTTATGACCCGATTCAGTGGTTCGACCCATACTCAGTTTTTCCTTCGGCTCGTGTACTACCCCCTTTGGCAATACTAGCAAATATACGAACGGGCCACGGGGTGGCATGAAGGCATAATTATTGATCCGATTCTTTCTTAGGGTCATAAAATATTGTTTGGCAGTCTCCATGACCGAATTTATGATCCGATTCAGTGGTTCGACCCAAATGCAGTTTTTCCTCCGGCTCGTGAACTATCCCCTTTGGCAATACTACCAAAATTTCGAACGTGCCACGGGGTGGCGTGAGGGCGTAATTATTGATCCGATTCTTTGTTAGGGTCATAAAATATTGAGTGGCAGTTTCTTAGACCGAATTTATGATCCGATTTAGTGGTTTCGACCCATACTCAGTTTTTCCTCCGGCTCGTGTACGACCCCATTGGCAATACTGGCAAAATTTCGAACGGGCCACCGGGTGGCGTGAGGGCATAATTATTGATCTGATTCTTTCTTAGGGTCGTAAAATATTGTATGGCAGTCTCCTAGACGGAATTTATGATCCGATTCAGTGGTTCGATCCATCCTCAGTTTTTCCTCCGGCTCGTGTACTACCCCCTTTAGCAATACTGGCAACATTTTGAACGGGCCACGGGGTGGCGTGAAGGCATAATTATTGATCTGATTCTTTCTTAGGGCCATAAAATATTGTATGACAGTCTTGTAGACCGAATTTATGATTCGATTAAGTGGTTCGACCCATACACAGTTTTTTTTCCGGCTTTGTGTACAACCCGTTTGGCAATACTGGCAAAATTTCGAATGGGCCACGGGGTGGCGTGAGGGCATAATTATCGATTCGATACTTTCTTAGGGCCATTAAATATTTCATTGCAGTCTCGTAGACCGAATTTATGATCCGATTAAATTTCGAACCATACTCAGTTTTTCTTCCGGCTCGTGTACTACCCCATTTGGCAATACTAGCAAATATTCGAACGGGCCACGGGTGGGGTGAGGGAAAATTATCACTCCAATTATTTCTTAAGGTCATAAAATATTGTATGACAGTCTTGTAGACCGAATTTATGATTCGATTAAGTGGTTCGACCCATACTCAGTTTTTCTTCCGGCTCGTGTACTACCCCTTTTGGCAATACTGGCAAAATTTCGAACGGGCCAAGGGGTGGCGTGAGGGCATAATTATCGATCCGGTACTTTCTTAGGGCCATAAAATATTGCATGGCAGTCTCGTAGACCGAATTTATGATCCGATTCAGTGGTTCGACCAATACTCAGTTTTTCCTTCGACTCGTGTACTACCCCCTTTGGCAATACTAGCAAATATTCGAACGGGCCACGGGGTGGCGTGAGGGCATAATTATTGATCCGATTCTTTCTTAGAGTCATAAAATATTGTTTGGCAGTCTCCATGACCGAATTTATGATCCGTTTCAGTGGTTCGACCCAAACAGTTTTTCCTCCGGATCGTGAACTACCCCCTTTGGCAATACGACCGAAATTTCGAATGTGCCACGGGGTGGCGTGAGGGCATAATTATTGATCCGATTCTTTGTTAGGGTTATAAAATATTGTATGGCAGTTTCTTAGACCGAATTTATTATACGATTTAGTGGTTCGACCCATCCTCAGTTTTTCCTCCGGCTCGTGTACTAACCTCTTTGGCAATACTGGCAAAAATTCGAACTGGCCACGGGGTGGGGTGAGGGCATAATTTATGACAAACTGAAAATTTTTCTTGCTTTTTTCAGACACCCATCACGACTTGACTCAAATTTTCGGGACGAAAATTCTTTCAACATGGGAATGATGTGACACTCGTCAATTTCAGGTTAACTCCGTTAATCCAACTCCGTCAATTCAAACTTAAGATCACTTGATCTATAACGCATATCCCATTTCATTTAAAATAGAGTTTTAAATGACGCTTGACAATCACTACATATGTAGTCTTTCGGGATTGCACCGAAACGCAAACGAGTTGATAAACGAAAAACATCCAAACAATAATTATGTGATAATTATGTGTTAGGCGTATGTGTTATTTGATAATATTGTATAAAACGTTAACTCAAGATGCAAACAAGTTACTTTAGGCTAGAAAAGTAATAATTAGAAGTTGAGGGGCCTTGGTGTAACATGTTATTATTTAATAATAACAAAACCCTAACTCTCTCTCTCCCTCCCCACAACCGATCGGCCCCCATCACCCCCCCTCCCTCTCATCCTTTGCGACGGCAGCCTCCACCACACCCATATCACACCCATTTTGACCTTAGTTTTCATAATCGGAGCATCCCGCACTTGTTTCTAAACATCTCTCACCTTTCTCTTGGTTGTTTCTGTGTTTTTAAGGTATAAACATGAAATCCTAACTTTGTAAATCATGTATTAAGTGTTTATATGTTTGGTTTTGATTAGAGGATGATTGATTATGTCTCGGTTATTGAGTTAGATAATCATATGTGATTTTGAACGGTGAAAGGTTGTTAAATCATTGATTGTTTGTAAACCCTAGAGGGTTACTACTGATTTCTATGGATAATTATGTTTATTGCATGTTTGGAGATATGTCGTATGCTTAGGATGCATGTTAGACGACTGTTTGTTCGCTGAGTTTTGACAGCAGAGATGGTTAAACTTGAACGACATGTAACTTGTTAAATATAAAACCAAAATGAGCTATTTATGAGTCTAAAAGGTAGTACTCTGAGTCTAGTTTCCATAAAACCCAACCACGCCTAATTTGGAGGTGTTTTGGTTGCTCAAACGATTTAAATGTGATTAAAGGTCAAAACTGGTACTAGACAGATTGTAAGTTATGTTTAGACAACTGTAACTAAATGTTAATGTGGTAATTGGTCGAGATTGTTAACACTACAGTATACTAGGTTGAGTCTAGTTTCTATAAATTCCAAGTTTGTAATTTTTGGACGAGTAAAGGTTAACTTTTATTATTTTACAAAACTAAAGTGCAAGTCTGAATTGTGAGACCTGCTGTTAGGTTGTTTTGTAATTATCATATCTCATGAACTACAAGACCAGACGGGTTGGTTCCACTTCTGAAAGTTAACATGTTGAGTTAAGAACCTAACCCAATTGGTCTTGTATTAATTGGATTTTTCATTTAACGGGAATAACAAATATCATTCTGTTGCGCATGATTTTGACTGCTGTGAGTTTACTGTAATGTTTTGATCATTGTGAGTAAACTATGTGGAATAAAAATACAATAAAATTATTTCTGGAAACCTAACTCATACATGCTTTTTTGACGATTTTTGGTGAATTAATTGATATGCTATGATCTGTTTAATAGAGTAATATTTCAAGTAGAATTCTGTCTTGATAAAACTAGCTGCTGAACTATGTGAAAATACATGAAACATGCTGTTGTTAAATAATTGCTACGTTTATGACCAAATTGCCCTTGTGGGGATAATTGCTAGTAATGTACAATATTAATACATGATGTGTAAATAGTTGTTCACACATGTAACGTATCACCAATGTTTGTTGAGACACACACAATTCACAAACGAAACACGAAACGTATCTTATGCATAGGTGTTATGTGCCGAGTCTAGAGACTCGATAATAGTTCCAACACTTAAAAAAATCTCATTTGTTGTTTTAGAACGCTAGTGAGGAATTTCTGTGACGCGCATCACTTGGGTGACTTGTTTTATTGAATTCTTCGCAAACAGTGAGTTTCACGTTCCCCTTTTAACTCTTTTAAACGCTTTTTCACTTGGGGGAGAATACATACTCCGAAACGCTTTTTGATTTTGTTATTCAGTTATATATCACTTGTAAAGGCTAAGTGGCAAACGAAACAACAAAAGTCCTTCATACACATCGAACCGTTTAGTATTGGATAATAGCGAGTCACTGTTGAGTAGTACTACTGGGTTTGACAAACCCCACCCAACGCTAAACTCGACCGGAGATCGAGTGGGTGTAATCTTGGCTAACACATTACCATGGTCGGGATAGACCTGGTGGCAAGGCAAATGATAAACAGTCAGCTTCGGTGTCGAACACTTAGTAATACTTGCTTTATAGGCTAGCTACCTATAGATATATAATTGATTTAACACTATCTGGTAACGCAAAACGCAAAACGTAAACGCAAACGCTTTATCTTATATAAACTTGTGAACTCACCAACCCCGTGTTGACACTTTTAGTATGTTATTCTCAGGTAGCCGAGGCGGGAGCGCGGTATAGGATCATGCATTACTTTGAACGCTATTGTTTATGCAAACTTGTTTTTAAACTGTTATTAATTGGGTTTTCTAAGTCGTCCTGCGTGACGCAACACTTGGTTTAAGGTTTTACGCTTCCGCACTTATTTACACTTAAATTGTTTTCGTGGTTTGAAAACTTTATTTATGGTTTGATTATAACTAATGATTCTGATCCTGTTAGTTCACACCCTCTGACGGTAAAACTCCGTTAGTGGATTTTGAGGGTGTGACATAATTATTGATCCGATTCTTTCTTAGGGCCATAAAATATTGTATGGCAGTCTCCATGACCGAATTTATGACCCGATTTATTGATTCGACCCATACTATTTTTTCTTTCGGCTCGTGTACTACCCCCTTTGGCAATGCGTGCAAAATTTCGAACGGGCCACGGGGTGGCGTAAGGGCATAATTATTGATCTGATTCTTTCTTAGGGCCATAAAATATTGAATGGCAATCTCCTAGACCGAATTTATGATCCGATTCAGTGGTTCGACCCATACTCAGTTTTTCCTCCGGCTCGTGTACTACCCCCTGGGCAATACTGGCAAAATTTCGAACGGGACACCGGGTGGCGTGAGGACATAATTATTGATCCGATTCTTTCTTAGGGTCGTAAAATATTGTATGGAAGTCTACTAGACCGAATTTATGATCCAATTCAGTGGTTCAACCCATCCTCAGTTTTTCCTCCGGCTCGTGTACTAACCCCTTTGGCAATACTGGCAAAAATTCGAACGGGCCACGGGGTGGGGTGAGGGCATAATTACTGATCCGATTCTTTCTTAGGGCCATAAAATATTGTATGACAGTCTCCATGACCGAATTTATGACCCGATTCATTGATTCGACCAATACTATTTTTTCTTTCGGCTCGTGTACTACCCCCTTTGGCAATGCGGGCAAAATTTCGAACGGGCCACGGGGTGGCGTGACGGCATAATTATTGATCCGATTCTTTCTTATGGTCGTAAAATATTGTATTGTAGTATCCATGACCGAATTTATTATCCGATTCAGTGGTTCGACCCAAATGCAGATTTTCCTCAGACTCGTGAACTACCCCCTTTGGCAATACGACCAAAATTTCGAACGTGCCACGGGGTGGCGTGAGGGCATAATTATTGATCCGATTCTTTGTTAGGGTCATAAAATATTGTATGGCAGTTTCTTAGACCGAATTTATGATCCGATTTAGTGGTTCGACCCATACTCAGTTTTTCCTCCGGCTCGTGTACTACCCCCTTTGGCAATACTGGAAAAATTTCGAACGGGCCACGGGGTGGCGTGAGGGCATAATTATTGATCTTTTTTTTTCTTAGGGTCATAAAATATTGTATGGCAGTCTCCTTGACCGAATTTATGATTCAATTCAGTGGTTCGACCCAAATGCAGTTTTTCCTCCGGCTCGTGAACTACCCCCTTTACCAATACGACCAAAATTTCGAACGTGCCACGGGGTGGCGTGAGGGCATAATTATTGATCCGATTCTTTGTTAGGGTCATAAAATATTGTATGGCAGTTTCATAGACCGAATTTATGATCCGATTTAGTGGTTCGACCCATACTCAGTTTTTCCTTCGGCTCGTGTACTACCCCTTTTGGCAATACTGGCAAAATTTCGAACTGGCCACCCGGTGGCGTGAGGGCATAATTATTGATCCTATTCTTTATTAGGGTCGTAAAATATTGTATGGCAGTCTCTGAGACTGAATTTATGATCCGATTCAGTGGATTGATCCATCCTCAGTTTTTCCTCCGGCTCGTGTACACCCCCTTTGGCAATAATGGCAACATTTTGAACGGGCCACGGGGTGGCGTGAGGGCATAATTATTGATCTGATTCTTTCTTAGGGCCACAAAATATTTTATGACAGTCTTTTAGACCGAATTTGTGATTCGATTAAGTGTTTCGACCCATACTCAGTTTTTCTTCCGGCTCGTGTACTACCCCATTTATACTGGCAAAATTTCGAACGGGCCACGGGGTGGCGTGAGGACATAATTATCGATCTGATACTTTCTTAGGGCCATAAAATATTGCATGGCAGTCTCGTAGACCGAATTTAAGATCCGATTCAGTGGTTCGACCCATACTTAGTTTTTCCTTCGGCTCGTATACTACCCCCTTTGGCAATACTAGCAAATATTTGAACGGGCCACGTGGTGGCGTGAGGGCATAATTATTGATCTGATTCTTTCTTAGGGTCATAAAATATTGTATGGCAGTTTCTTAGACCGAATTTATGATCCGATTAAGTGGTTCGACCCATATGCAGTTTTTCCTCCGGCTCTTAAACTACCCCCTTTGGCAATACGACCAAAATTTCGAACGTGCCACGGGGTGGCGTGAGGGCATAATTATTTATCTAATTCTTTCTTTGGGCCATAAAATATTGTATGACAGTCTTGTAGA
Organism: Bidens hawaiensis; assembly: GCF_021521415.1. Lineage (NCBI taxonomy): Eukaryota > Viridiplantae > Streptophyta > Magnoliopsida > Asterales > Asteraceae > Bidens > Bidens hawaiensis. Next base: position 150,691 of record NW_027495166.1, on the reverse strand, counting down.
CAGAATTTATGATTCGATTAAGTGGTTCGACCCATACTCAGTTTTTCTTCCGGCTCGTGTACTACCCCGTTTAGCAATACTGGCAAAATTTCGAACGGGCCACGGGGTGGCGTGAGGACTTAATTATCGATCCGATACTTTCTTATGGCCATAAAATATTGCATGGCAGTCTCGTAAACCCAATTTATGATCTGATTAAGTGGTTCGACCCATACTCAGTTTTTCTTCCGGCTCGTGTACTAACCCCTTTGGCAATACTAACAAATATTCGAACAGGCCACGGGTGGCGTGAGGGAAAATTATCAATCCGATTCTTGCTTAAGGTCATAAAATATTGTATGACAGTCTTGTAGACCGAATTTATGATTCGATTAAGTGGTTCGACTCATACTTAGTTTTTCTTCCGGCTCGTGTACTACCCCGTTTGGCAATACTGGCAAAATTTCGAACGGGCCACGGGGTGGCGTGATGGCATAATTATCGATCCGATACTTTCTTAGGGCCATAAAATATTGCATTGCAGTCTCGTAGACCGAATTTATGATCCGATTCAGAGGTTCGACCCATACTCAGTTTTTCCTTCGGCTCGTGTACTACCCCCTTTAGCAATACTAGCAAATATTCGAACGGGCCACGGGGTGGCGTGAGGGCATAATTATTGATCTGATTTTTTCATAGGGTCATAAAATATTGTATGGCAGTCTCCAAGACCGAATTTATGATCCGATTCAGTGGTTCTACCCAAATGCAGTTTTTCCTCCGGCTCGTGAACTACCCCCTTTGGCAATATGACCAAAATTTCGAACGTGCCACAGGGTGGCGTGAAGGCATAATTATTGATCCGATTCTTTGTTAGGGTCATAAAATATTGTATGGCAGTTTCTTAGACAGAATTTATGATCCGATTTAGTTGTTCGACCCATACTCAGATTTTCTTCCAGCCCGTGTACTACCCCCTTTGGCAATACTGGCAAAATTTCGAACTGGCCACGGGGTGGCGTGAGGTCATAATTAATAATCCGATTCTTTTCTTAGGGTCATAAAATATTGTATGGCAGTCTCCATGACCGAATTTATGATCCGATTCAGTGGTTCGACCCGTACGAATTTTTTCCTCCGGCTCGTGTACTACACCCTTTGGTAATACGACCAAAATTTCTAACGGGCCACGACGTGACGTGAGAGCATAATTATTGATCTGATTCTTTCTTAGGGTCATAAAATATTGTATGGTTGTCTCCTAGACCGAATTTATGATCCTATTTTGTGGTACGACCCATACTCAGTTTTTCTTCCAGCCCGTGTACTACCCCATTTGGCAAAACAGGCAAAAATTCGAACGGGCCACGAGGTGGCGTGAGGGCATAATTATTGATTCGATCATTTCTTAAGGTAATAAAATATTGTATGGCATTCTTCTAGACCGACTTTATGATCCGATTCAGTGGTTCAACCCATCATCAGTTTTTCCTCCGGCTCGTGTACTAACCCCCTTTGGCAATACTGGCAAAATTTCGAACGGGCCACGGTGTGCCGTCAGGGCATAATTATTGATCCGATTCTTTCTTAGGGTCATAAAATATTGTATGGCAGTCTCCTAGACCGAATTTATGATCCGATTCAGTGGTTCGACCCATACGTAGTTTTTCCTCCACCTCGTGTACTACCCCCTTTGACAATACTGACAACATTTTGAACGGGCCACGGGGTGGCGTGAAGGCATAATTATTGATCTGATTCTTTCTTAATGCCATAAAATATTGTATGGCAGTCTCTTAGACCGAATTTATGATCCGATTCAGTGGTTCGACCCATACTCAGTTTTTCCTCCGGCTCGTGTACTACCCCCTTTGGCGATACTGGCAAAATTTCGAACGGGCTACCGGGTGGCGTGAGGGCATAATTATTGATCCGATTCTTTCTTAGGGTCGTAAAATATTGTATGGCAGTCTACTAGACCGAATTTATGATCCGATTCAGTGGTTCGACCCATCCTCAGTTTTTCCTCCGGCTCGTGTACTAACCCCTTTGGCAATACTGGCAAAAATTCGAACGGGCCACGGGGTGGGGTAAGGGCAAAATTATTGATCCGATTCTTTCTTAGGGCCATAAAATATTGTATGGCAGTCTCCATGACCAAATTTTTGACCCGATTCATTGGTTCGACCCATACTTTTTTTTCTTTCGGCTCGTGTACTACCACCTTTGGCAATGCGGGCAAAATTTCGAACGGGCCACGGGGTGGTGTGAGGGCATAATTATTGATCCGATTCTTTGTTAGGGTCGTAAAATATTGTATTGCAGTATCCATGACCGAATTTATTATCCGATTCAGTGGTTCAACCCATACTCAGATTTTCTTCCGGCTCGTGTACCACCCGCTTTGGCAATACTGACAAAATTTCGAAAGGGCCACGGGGTGGCGTGAGGGCATAGTTATCGATCCGATACTTTCTTAGGGCCATAAAATATTGTATGGCAGTCTCCATGACCGAATTTATGATCCGATTCAATGGTTCGACCCATACTTAGTTTTTTTTCCGGCTCATGTACTAACCCTTTTGGCAATGCGGGCAAAATTTCGAACGGGTCACGGGGTTGTGAGAGCATAATTATTGATCCGATTCTTTCTTAGGGTAATAAAATATTTTATTGAAGTATCCATGACCGAATTTATGATCCGATTCAGTGGTTCGACCCATACTCAGTTTTTCCTCCGGCTCGTGTACTACCCCCTTTGACAATACTGGCAAAAATTCGAACGGGCCACGGGGTGGGGTAAGGGCAAAATTATTGATCCGATTCTTTCTTAGGGCCATAAAATATTGTATGGCAGTCTCCATGACCAAATTTTTGACCCGATTCATTGGTTCGACCCATACTTTTTTTTCTTTCGGCTCGTGTACTACCACCTTTGGCAATGCGGGCAAAATTTTGAACGGGCCACGGGGTGGTGTGAGGGCATAATTATTGATCCGATTCTTTCTTAGGGTCGTAAAATATTGTATGGCAGTCTACTAGACCGAATTTATGATCCGATTCAGTGGTTCGACCCATCCTCAGTTTTTCTTCCGGCTCGTGTACTAACCCATTTGGCAATACTGGCAAAAATTCGAACGGGCCACGAGGTGGGGTAAGGGCAAAATTATTGATCCGATTCTTTCTTAAGGCCATAAAATAATGTATGGCATTCTCCATGACCAAATTTTTGACCCGATTCATTGGTTCGACCCATACTTTTTTTTCTTTCGGCTCGTGTACTACCACCTTTGGCAATGCGGGCAAAATTTCGAACGGGCCACGGGGTGGTGTGAGGGCATAATTATTGATCCGATTCTTTGTTAGGGTCGTAAAATATTGTATTGCAGTATCCATGACCGAATTTATTATCCGATTCAGTGGTTCGACCCATACTTAGTTTTTTTTCTGGCTCATGTACTAACCTTTTTGGCAATGCGGACAAAATTTCGAACGGGTCACGGGGTGGCGTGAGAGCATAATTATTGATCCGATTCTTTCTTATGGTAATAAAATATTTTATTGAAGTATCCATGACCGAATTTATGATCCGATTCAGTGATTCGACCCATACTCTGTTTTTCTTCCGACTCGTGTACTACCCCGTTTGGCAATACTGGCAAAATTTCGAACGCGCCACGGGGTGGCGTGAGGGCATAATTATCGATCCGATACTTTCTTAGGGCCATAAAATATTGCAAGGCAGTCTCTTAGACCGAATTTATGATCCGATTCAGTGGTTCGACCCATACTCAGTTTTTCCTTCGGCTCGTGTACTACCCCCTTTGGCAATACTAGCAAATATTCGAACGGGCCACGGGGTGGCATGAGGGAATAATTATTGATCCGATTCTTTCTTAGGGTCATAAAATATTGTATGGCAGTCTCCATGACCGAATTTATGATCCGATTCAGTGGTTCGACCCAAATGCAGTTTTTCCTCCGGCTCGTGAACTACCCTCTATGGCAATACGACCAAAATTTCCAACGTGCCACGGGGTGGCGTGAGGGCATAATTATTGATCCGATTCTTTGTTAGTGTCATAAAATATTGTATGGAATTCTCCTAGACCAAATTTATGATCTGATTCAGTGGTTCGACCCTTACGCAGTTTTTCCTCCTGCTCATGTACTATCCCCTTTAGCAATATGACCAATATTTCGAACGGGCCACGGGGTAGCGTGAGGGCATAATTATTGAACGATTTTTTCTTTGGGATATAAAATATTCCATGGCAGTTTCCTATAACGAATTTATGATCCGATTAGTGGTTCGACCCATACTCAGTTTTTCTTCCGGCTCGTGTACCACCCCGTTTGGCAATACTAGCAAAATTTCGAACGGTCCACGGGGTGGCGTGAGGGCATAATTATCGATCCGATACTTTCTTAGGGCCATAAATTATTGCATGGCAGTCTCGTAGACCGAATTTATGATCCGATTCTGTGGTTCGACCCATACTCAGTTTTCCTTCGGCTCGTGTACTACCACCTTTGGAAATACTAGCAAATATTCGAATGGGTCACGGGGTGGCATGAGGGCATAATTATTGATCTGATTCTTTCTTAGGGTCATAAAATATTGTATGGCAGTCTCCATGACCGAATTTATGATCCAATTCAGTGGTTCGACCCAAATGCAGTTTTTCCTCCGGCTCGTGAACTACCCCCTATGGTAGAGGTGCACAAATCGGTTTTTTTAAAAAAACCGGTTCGGTTATTAACCGGACCGGTTTTTTTCGTCCTGGAAAAAAACCGGTTCGGTTAATAACCGGACCGGTTAATAACCGGTTTTTGTGCATGAAAACCATAACCGGTCAAACCGGTTACGACCGGTTTGGGAACCGGTTAGAACCGGTTAATAAACCGGTTTTTTTATTAACCGGTTTTTTAATAACCGGTCTAACCGGTTAACCGGTTTTTTTTTTTTTTTTTTTTAAATAACCATTATTTTTTCACAGTATAAACAAACCGGTAACTACAAGGCAAACCGGTAAGTACAAGCATTAAATCGTTATCGCATATTCGTAACTCAAAAATACATAACTTTCATTTATAGCTTTTACATTAAAAATACAAACATTAAATCGTTATCGCATATTCGTAACTCAAAAATACAAACATTAAAGAATGCTTAGACACGATTACATTAACAACTTGCTGTTTCTTACTCATTATTTTCATCGCTACCCGATCCCGAGCTATTCCTTATGTAATCGTCGTACGCGGCTTCTTCATCGGTCATTGGTTGAGTGTGTCCTTGATTGACCTCGTCTTCATACAAGCCCGCCTCATAGTCCATTTCCCCCTCGAGTGAGCGTTGATGTTGTGCCCTATCTAAAGCGTCCAAGTAATCCTTGTAGCAAATAGACATCTCTACAGCTGGTGGAGTGAGTCGAGTCCTCCTAATCGATATAACCCTGCCAGAAACAGAAAAAGCAGACTCCGAAGCTACCGTGGAAGCTTTGACCGTTAGTAAATCTTTGGCCATGGCGGCGAGGATCGGAAACTCATCCTCCTTACCTCTCCACCAAGCCAGCAAATCAAGACTTCTAAATTCATCTGGAGTCATGTGTTTCACAAAGTTGGTACCACCATACCTTCCAAGTTCACTGCTTGGGGTGTTTACCTTTTGACGTTTACCGGCGTCTTCCCAAATCATGTAGTACATCCCCATTTCAAGGTCGGTTTGGGATTGGGATTGGGCAACAGCTCTTAACGAGTCATGAATTTGGGAAGACGACCCGTATTTTGTAAGGTAAACATCATACATGTTAGACAAGGTGGTGTTGAAAGCATTCTTTAAAGTTTGGTTATAATAGGGGTTTTGATCGTCGTTTAACTCTAGCTCATCACAAATTTTTTCTATTAAAGCTTCAACACCACCAACATTTATGCAAGGGCAGCAGCACATGTCAAAACAGCGGGTAGTTGTTGAAAATATTTTCTAAATTTTTCTTTCATTTTAACACCCATATCAAAATAAGGTGCACCCCTACAATGAAGTTCACTCAACTTTGTGCACATGACAGCAATTTTTGGTAAAGCAATGGGGCTTGTTGGATAGTAAACCCCGGATAAACTTGTTGTGCAAGATTTAAAAATTTGAAGTACCTCCGTAACGATCTCAATCAATAACCAGTTTCTAGGATCGTACGGTGCACATTTACCCCTACTTGACATTATTTGATGAAACGCAACTAGTGATTCTTTTTGTTGGATGGCTTTCTCAAACATATCACAAGTCGAGTTCCATCTTGTTGGACAATCCCAATTGGGCCCCAACCATTGACAATTAGCTTCATCACAAAATTTTTTGTATCTTGAAAATGTTTTATTGTTGCTAAAAACATCTCGTAACATTCTTTTAAAATTGTTTCTTTGCGTTTCGATCACGTTTAACCCATCTTGCACGGCCAAGTTGATAATATGTGCAATGCATCGGCTATGAAAAAACGCTCCATCACAAATAGGTTTATACTTTAATTTTAAATGGCCAACCGCGGCCGTATTGTTGGACGCGTTATCAAACGAAATTGAAAAGATTTTATCTTCAATCTTGTATTGTCGAATGACTTTATCCAAGAGTTTAAAAATATTTCTGCCCGTGTGCGGGTAATCAAACAATTGAAACGCAACGGTTCGTTTCATCATTTGCCACGACCCGGGGTCAACCCAATGAGCCGTCACACAAATGTATGAGTCGGGCGAACCATTAGGTACCGACCACACATCCGTTGTTAAGTTTACACCAGTTTGTAAGTTTGAAAAGTATGAAATTAGTTCGGATTTAGCGTTTTTCCAAGCTTTAAGACAATCTCTTCTAAGGGTCGAACGACTTACGTGTTGGTAGCGTGGTTGAACATACTTTTGCATCATCGACGTGAATTGAGGGTTGTCGAAGTGGTTGAAAGGAAGTGTATTTTGAATCACAAAGTTTGAAAACTGTTGACGTACCTCTTCAAGGTCGTACGTAAACACCGTTCCTTGATTCGTCATCTCCGGCTGCGAACTACTTCCTGATTCGTCCTTCAAGGCCTTGCAAAAGGGCCTTTGTACATGCGCTCTTAAAGTGGAGTTTGCATCTTTGCCATAAAACTTCAAACAATGTTTGCATCGAGCTTTTTGGGTACCGTTAGACATTTCGCATAGGTCGAAATGTTGCCAAACATCTTGGTTTCGTTTCGTGGGGATGACCCGAACGACCGTTTCTCCCGTGTTCGAGGCACCCATGTTGACGGATAAAGCAGCACTTTGGGAGGCCATGATAATCGACTACGAAATAAGAGCGTATGGAGTGGTAATGTGGTATAATTGAGCGTGAGATAACAAAATAATCGCGTATGTAATAAACGTTTAGAGCGTTTGGAGTTGTATAATCGAGTGTGATCTAACCAATACCCAACCTAAGCTATATATAGATGTTTGTGGGGGTAAAATGGGAAAAAAAAAAACGGTCAAAAATAAGAAAAAACGGCTATTTGGCCGTTACTCAACGGGAAAAAACCGGTTTTTAACCGGTTAACCGGTTTTTTTATAACGGTCAAAAACCGGTTTATAAAAAAACCGGTTAACCGGTTATTAAAAAAACCGGTTTTTTAAAAACCGGTTATTAAAAAAAATCGTTTTTTTTAAAACCGGTTATAAAACCGGTTTAGGCTCCAAATTGTGTAACCGATATACAAACCGCCGGTTTGTAAACCGGTCAAACCGGTTTACAAAAAACCGGTTTTCTTAAAAACCGGTTTCCGGTTTAAACCGGCAAACCGGTTCGAGGACCGGTTTTTTTGACCACCTCTACCCTATGGCAATACGACCAAAATTTCGAACGTGCCACGGGGTGGCGTGAGGGCATAATTATTGATCCGATTCTTTGTTAGTGTCATAAAATATTGTATGGAATTCTCCTAGACCGAATTTATGATCTGATTCAGTGGTTCGACCCATACGCAGTTTTTCCTCCTGCTCATGTACTATCCCGTTTGGCAATATGACAAAAATTTCGAACGGGTCACGGGGTGGCGTGAGGGCATAATTATTAAACGATTCTTTCTTAGGGTTATAAAATATTCCATGGCCGTTTCCTAGAACGAATTTATGATCCGATTAGTGGTTCGACCCATACTCAGTTTTTCTTCCGGCTCGTGTACTACCCAGTTTGGCAATACTGGCAAACTTTCGAACGGGCCACGTGGTGGCGTGAGGGCATAATTATCGATCCGATACTTTCTTAGGGCAACAAAATATTGCATGGCAGTCTCGTAGACCGAATTTATAATCTGATTCAGTGGTTCGACCCTTACACAGTTTTCCTTCGGCTCGTGTACACCCTTTGGCAATACTAGCAAATGTTCGAAAGGGTCACGGGGTGGCATGAGGGCATAATTATTGATCCGATTCTTTCATAGGGTCATAAAATATTGTATAGCAGTCTCCATGACCGAATTTATGATCCGATTCAATGGTTCGACCCAAATGCAGTTTTTCATCCGGCTCGTGAACTACCCCCTTTGTCAATACGACCAAAATTTCGAACGTCCCACGGGGTGGTGTGAGGGCATAATTATTGATCCGATTCTTTGTTAGGGTCATAAAATATTGTATGAAAGTCTCCTAGACAGAATTTAAGATCTGATTCAGTGGTTCGACCCATACTCAATTTTTCCTCCTGCTCATGTACTATCCCCTTTGGCAATATGACCAAAATTTCGAACGGGCCACGGGGTGGCGTGAGGGCAAAATTATTGAACGATTCTTTCTTAGGGTTATAAAATATTCCATGGCAGTCTTCTACAACGAATTTATAATCCGATTAGTGGTTCGACCCATACTCAGTTTTTCTTCCCGCACGTGTACTACCCCGTTTGGCAATACTGGCAAAATTTCGAACGCGCCACGGGGTGGCGTGAGGGCATAATTATCGATCCGATACTTTCTTAGGGCCATAAAATATTGCATGGCAGTCTCGTAGACCGAATTTATGATCCGATTCAGTGGTTAGACCCATACTTAGTTTTTCTTTCGGCTCGTGTACTACCCCCTTTGGCAATACTAGCAAATATTCGAACGGGCCACGGGGTGGCGTGAGGGCATAATTATGGAACTGATTCTTTCTTAGGGTCATAAAATATTGTATTGCAGTCTCCATGACCGAATTTATGATCAGATTCAGTGGTTCGACCCATATGCAGTTTTTCCTCCGGTTCTTATCTTTGGCAATACGACCAAAATTTCGAACGTGCCACGGTGTGGCGTGAGGGCATAACTATTGATCTGTTTCTTTCTTAGGGCCATAAAATATAGTATGACAGTCTTGTAGACAGAATTTATGATTCGATTAAGACGTTGGACCCATACTCAGTTTTTCTTCCGGCTCGTGTAGTACCCCGTTTGGCAATACTGGCAAAATTTCGAACGGGCCACGGGGTGGCGTGAGGGCATAATTATCGATCCGATACTTTCTTAGGTCCATAAATTATTGCATGGCAGTCTCGTAGACCGAATATATGATCTGATTAAGTGGTTCGACCCATACTCAGTTTTCCTTCGGCTCGTGTACTACCACCTTTGGCAATACTAGCAAATATTCGAATGGGTCACGGGGTGGCATGAGGGCATAATTATTAATCCGATTCTTTCTTAGGGTCATAAAATATTGTATGGCAGTCTCCATGACCGAATTTATGATCCGATTCAGTGGTTCCCAAATGTAGTTTTTCCTCCGGCTCGTGAACTACACCCTTTGGCAATACGACCAAAATTTCGAACGTGCCTTTTTGGCAATGCGGACAAAATTTCGAACGGGTCACGGGGTGGCGTGAGAGCATAATTATTGATCCGATTCTTTCTTATGGTAATAAAATATTTTATTGAAGTATCCATGACCGAATTTATGATCCGATTCAGTGATTCGACCCATACTCTGTTTTTCTTCCGACTCGTGTACTACCCCGTTTGGCAATACTGGCAAAATTTCGAACGCGCCACGGGGTGGCGTGAGGGCATAATTATCGATCCGATACTTTCTTAGGGCCATAAAATATTGCAAGGCAGTCTCTTAGACCGAATTTATGATCCGATTCAGTGGTTCGACCCATACTCAGTTTTTCCTTCGGCTCGTGTACTACCCCCTTTGGCAATACTAGCAAATATTCGAACGGGCCACGGGGTGGCATGAGGGAATAATTATTGATCCGATTCTTTCTTAGGGTCATAAAATATTGTATGGCAGTCTCCATGACCGAATTTATGATCCGATTCAGTGGTTCGACCCAAATGCAGTTTTTCCTCCGGCTCGTGAACTACCCTCTATGGCAATACGACCAAAATTTCCAACGTGCCACGGGGTGGCGTGAGGGCATAATTATTGATCCGATTCTTTGTTAGTGTCATAAAATATTGTATGGAATTCTCCTAGACCAAATTTATGATCTGATTCAGTGGTTCGACCCTTACGCAGTTTTTCCTCCTGCTCATGTACTATCCCCTTTAGCAATATGACCAATATTTCGAACGGGCCACGGGGTAGCGTGAGGGCATAATTATTGAACGATTTTTTCTTTGGGATATAAAATATTCCATGGCAGTTTCCTATAACGAATTTATGATCCGATTAGTGGTTCGACCCATACTCAGTTTTTCTTCCGGCTCGTGTACCACCCCGTTTGGCAATACTAGCAAAATTTCGAACGGTCCACGGGGTGGCGTGAGGGCATAATTATCGATCCGATACTTTCTTAGGGCCATAAATTATTGCATGGCAGTCTCGTAGACCGAATTTATGATCCGATTCTGTGGTTCGACCCATACTCAGTTTTCCTTCGGCTCGTGTACTACCACCTTTGGAAATACTAGCAAATATTCGAATGGGTCACGGGGTGGCATGAGGGCATAATTATTGATCTGATTCTTTCTTAGGGTCATAAAATATTGTATGGCAGTCTCCATGACCGAATTTATGATCCAATTCAGTGGTTCGACCCAAATGCAGTTTTTCCTCCGGCTCGTGAACTACCCCCTATGGTAGAGGTGCACAAATCGGTTTTTTTAAAAAAACCGGTTCGGTTATTAACCGGACCGGTTTTTTTCGTCCTGGAAAAAAACCGGTTCGGTTAATAACCGGACCGGTTAATAACCGGTTTTTGTGCATGAAAACCATAACCGGTCAAACCGGTTACGACCGGTTTGGGAACCGGTTAGAACCGGTTAATAAACCGGTTTTTTTATTAACCGGTTTTTTAATAACCGGTCTAACCGGTTAACCGGTTTTTTTTTTTTTTTTTTTTTAAATAACCATTATTTTTTCACAGTATAAACAAACCGGTAACTACAAGGCAAACCGGTAAGTACAAGCATTAAATCGTTATCGCATATTCGTAACTCAAAAATACATAACTTTCATTTATAGCTTTTACATTAAAAATACAAACATTAAATCGTTATCGCATATTCGTAACTCAAAAATACAAACATTAAAGAATGCTTAGACACGATTACATTAACAACTTGCTGTTTCTTACTCATTATTTTCATCGCTACCCGATCCCGAGCTATTCCTTATGTAATCGTCGTACGCGGCTTCTTCATCGGTCATTGGTTGAGTGTGTCCTTGATTGACCTCGTCTTCATACAAGCCCGCCTCATAGTCCATTTCCCCCTCGAGTGAGCGTTGATGTTGTGCCCTATCTAAAGCGTCCAAGTAATCCTTGTAGCAAATAGACATCTCTACAGCTGGTGGAGTGAGTCGAGTCCTCCTAATCGATATAACCCTGCCAGAAACAGAAAAAGCAGACTCCGAAGCTACCGTGGAAGCTTTGACCGTTAGTAAATCTTTGGCCATGGCGGCGAGGATCGGAAACTCATCCTCCTTACCTCTCCACCAAGCCAGCAAATCAAGACTTCTAAATTCATCTGGAGTCATGTGTTTCACAAAGTTGGTACCACCATACCTTCCAAGTTCACTGCTTGGGGTGTTTACCTTTTGACGTTTACCGGCGTCTTCCCAAATCATGTAGTACATCCCCATTTCAAGGTCGGTTTGGGATTGGGATTGGGCAACAGCTCTTAACGAGTCATGAATTTGGGAAGACGACCCGTATTTTGTAAGGTAAACATCATACATGTTAGACAAGGTGGTGTTGAAAGCATTCTTTAAAGTTTGGTTATAATAGGGGTTTTGATCGTCGTTTAACTCTAGCTCATCACAAATTTTTTCTATTAAAGCTTCAACACCACCAACATTTATGCAAGGGCAGCAGCACATGTCAAAACAGCGGGTAGTTGTTGAAAATATTTTCTAAATTTTTCTTTCATTTTAACACCCATATCAAAATAAGGTGCACCCCTACAATGAAGTTCACTCAACTTTGTGCACATGACAGCAATTTTTGGTAAAGCAATGGGGCTTGTTGGATAGTAAACCCCGGATAAACTTGTTGTGCAAGATTTAAAAATTTGAAGTACCTCCGTAACGATCTCAATCAATAACCAGTTTCTAGGATCGTACGGTGCACATTTACCCCTACTTGACATTATTTGATGAAACGCAACTAGTGATTCTTTTTGTTGGATGGCTTTCTCAAACATATCACAAGTCGAGTTCCATCTTGTTGGACAATCCCAATTGGGCCCCAACCATTGACAATTAGCTTCATCACAAAATTTTTTGTATCTTGAAAATGTTTTATTGTTGCTAAAAACATCTCGTAACATTCTTTTAAAATTGTTTCTTTGCGTTTCGATCACGTTTAACCCATCTTGCACGGCCAAGTTGATAATATGTGCAATGCATCGGCTATGAAAAAACGCTCCATCACAAATAGGTTTATACTTTAATTTTAAATGGCCAACCGCGGCCGTATTGTTGGACGCGTTATCAAACGAAATTGAAAAGATTTTATCTTCAATCTTGTATTGTCGAATGACTTTATCCAAGAGTTTAAAAATATTTCTGCCCGTGTGCGGGTAATCAAACAATTGAAACGCAACGGTTCGTTTCATCATTTGCCACGACCCGGGGTCAACCCAATGAGCCGTCACACAAATGTATGAGTCGGGCGAACCATTAGGTACCGACCACACATCCGTTGTTAAGTTTACACCAGTTTGTAAGTTTGAAAAGTATGAAATTAGTTCGGATTTAGCGTTTTTCCAAGCTTTAAGACAATCTCTTCTAAGGGTCGAACGACTTACGTGTTGGTAGCGTGGTTGAACATACTTTTGCATCATCGACGTGAATTGAGGGTTGTCGAAGTGGTTGAAAGGAAGTGTATTTTGAATCACAAAGTTTGAAAACTGTTGACGTACCTCTTCAAGGTCGTACGTAAACAACGTTCCTTGATTCGTCATCTCCGGCTGCGAACTACTTCCTGATTCGTCCTTCAAGGCCTTGCAAAAGGGCCTTTGTACATGCGCTCTTAAAGTGGAGTTTGCATCTTTGCCATAAAACTTCAAACAATGTTTGCATCGAGCTTTTTGGGTACCGTTAGACATTTCGCATAGGTCGAAATGTTGCCAAACATCTTGGTTTCGTTTCGTGGGGATGACCCGAACGACCGTTTCTCCCGTGTTCGAGGCACCCATGTTGACGGATAAAGCAGCACTTTGGGAGGCCATGATAATCGACTACGAAATAAGAGCGTATGGAGTGGTAATGTGGTATAATTGAGCGTGAGATAACAAAATAATCGCGTATGTAATAAACGTTTAGAGCGTTTGGAGTTGTATAATCGAGTGTGATCTAACCAATACCCAACCTAAGCTATATATAGATGTTTGTGGGGGTAAAATGGGAAAAAAAAACGGTCAAAAATAAGAAAAAAACGGCTATTTGGCCGTTACTCAACGGGAAAAAAACCGGTTTTTAACCGGTTAACCGGTTTTTTTATAACGGTCAAAAACCGGTTTATAAAAAAACCGGTTAACCGGTTATTAAAAAAACCGGTTTTTTAAAAACCGGTTATTAAAAAAAATCGTTTTTTTTAAAACCGGTTATAAAACCGGTTTAGGCTCCAAATTGTGTAACCGATATACAAACCGCCGGTTTGTAAACCGGTCAAACCGGTTTACAAAAAACCGGTTTTCTTAAAAACCGGTTTCCGGTTTAAACCGGCAAACCGGTTCGAGGACCGGTTTTTTTGACCACCTCTACCCTATGGCAATACGACCAAAATTTCGAACGTGCCACGGGGGTGGCGTGAGGGCATAATTATTGATCCGATTCTTTGTTAGTGTCATAAAATATTGTATGGAATTCTCCTAGACCGAATTTATGATCTGATTCAGTGGTTCGACCCATACGCAGTTTTTCCTCCTGCTCATGTACTATCCCGTTTGGCAATATGACAAAAATTTCGAACGGGTCACGGGGGGTGGCGTGAGGGCATAATTATTAAACGATTCTTTCTTAGGGTTATAAAATATTCCATGGCCGTTTCCTAGAACGAATTTATGATCCGATTAGTGGTTCGACCCATACTCAGTTTTTCTTCCGGCTCGTGTACTACCCAGTTTGGCAATACTGGCAAACTTTCGAACGGGCCACGTGGTGGCGTGAGGGCATAATTATCGATCCGATACTTTCTTAGGGCAACAAAATATTGCATGGCAGTCTCGTAGACCGAATTTATAATCTGATTCAGTGGTTCGACCCTTACACAGTTTTCCTTCGGCTCGTGTACACCCTTTGGCAATACTAGCAAATGTTCGAAAGGGTCACGGGGTGGCATGAGGGCATAATTATTGATCCGATTCTTTCATAGGGTCATAAAATATTGTATAGCAGTCTCCATGACCGAATTTATGATCCGATTCAATGGTTCGACCCAAATGCAGTTTTTCATCCGGCTCGTGAACTACCCCCTTTGTCAATACGACCAAAATTTCGAACGTCCCACGGGGTGGTGTGAGGGCATAATTATTGATCCGATTCTTTGTTAGGGTCATAAAATATTGTATGAAAGTCTCCTAGACAGAATTTAAGATCTGATTCAGTGGTTCGACCCATACTCAATTTTTCCTCCTGCTCATGTACTATCCCCTTTGGCAATATGACCAAAATTTCGAACGGGCCACGGGGTGGCGTGAGGGCAAAATTATTGAACGATTCTTTCTTAGGGTTATAAAATATTCCATGGCAGTCTTCTACAACGAATTTATAATCCGATTAGTGGTTCGACCCATACTCAGTTTTTCTTCCCGCACGTGTACTACCCCGTTTGGCAATACTGGCAAAATTTCGAACGCGCCACGGGGTGGCGTGAGGGCATAATTATCGATCCGATACTTTCTTAGGGCCATAAAATATTGCATGGCAGTCTCGTAGACCGAATTTATGATCCGATTCAGTGGTTAGACCCATACTTAGTTTTTCTTTCGGCTCGTGTACTACCCCCTTTGGCAATACTAGCAAATATTCGAACGGGCCACGGGGGTGGCGTGAGGGCATAATTATGGAACTGATTCTTTCTTAGGGTCATAAAATATTGTATTGCAGTCTCCATGACCGAATTTATGATCAGATTCAGTGGTTCGACCCATATGCAGTTTTTCCTCCGGTTCTTATCTTTGGCAATACGACCAAAATTTCGAACGTGCCACGGTGTGGCGTGAGGGCATAACTATTGATCTGTTTCTTTCTTAGGGCCATAAAATATAGTATGACAGTCTTGTAGACAGAATTTATGATTCGATTAAGACGTTGGACCCATACTCAGTTTTTCTTCCGGCTCGTGTAGTACCCCGTTTGGCAATACTGGCAAAATTTCGAACGGGCCACGGGGTGGCGTGAGGGCATAATTATCGATCCGATACTTTCTTAGGTCCATAAATTATTGCATGGCAGTCTCGTAGACCGAATATATGATCTGATTAAGTGGTTCGACCCATACTCAGTTTTCCTTCGGCTCGTGTACTACCACCTTTGGCAATACTAGCAAATATTCGAATGGGTAACGGGGTGGCATGAGGGCATAATTATTAATCCGATTCTTTCTTAGGGTCATAAAATATTGTATGGCAGTCTCCATGACCGAATTTATGATCCGATTCAGTGGTTCCCAAATGTAGTTTTTCCTCCGGCTCGTGAACTACACCCTTTGGCAATACGACCAAAATTTCGAACGTGCCACGGGGTGGCGTGAGGGCATAATTATTGATATGATTCTTTGTTAGGGTCATAAAATATTGTATGAAAGTCTCCAAGACCGAATTTATGATCTGATTCAGTGGTTCGACCCATACTCAATTTTTCTTCCTGCTCATGTACTATCCCCTTTGGCGATATGTCCAAAATTTCGAACGGGCCACGGGGGTGGCGTGAGGGCATAATTATTGAACGATTCTTTCTTAGGGTTATAAAATATTCCATGGCAGTCTTCTAGAACGAATTTATGATCCGATTAGTGGTTCGACCCATACTCAGTTTTTCCTTCGGCTCGTGTACTACCCCCTTTGGCAATACTGGCAAAATTTCGAACGGGCCAAGGGGTGGCGTGAGGGCATAATTATTGAACTGATTCTTTCTTAGGGTCATAAAATATTGTATGGCAGTCTCCATGACCGAATTTATGATCCAATTCAGTGGTTCGACCCATATGCAGTTTTTCCTCCGGCTCTTGAACAACCCCTTTGGGAATACGACCAAAATTTCGAACGTGCCACGGGGTGGCGTGAGGGCATAATTATGATCTGATTCTTTCTTAGGGTCATAAAATATTGTATGACAGTCTTGTAGACGGAATTTATGATTCGATTAAGTGGTTCGACCCATACTCAGTTTTTCTTCCGGCTCGTGTACTACTCCGTTTGGCAATACTGGCAAAATTTCGAACGGGCCAAGGGGTGGCGTGAGGGAATAATTATCGATCTGATACTTTCTTATGGCAATAAAATATTGCATGGCAGTCTCGTAGACCGAATTTATGATCCGATTAAGTGGTTCGACCCATACTCAGTTTTTCTTCCGGCTCGTGTACTACCCCCTTTGGCAATACTAGCAAATTTTCGAACAGGCCACGGGTGGCGTGAGGGAAAATTATCAATCCGATTCTTTCTTAAGGTCATAAAATATTGTATGACAGTCTTGTAGACCGAATTTATGATTCGATTAAGTGGTTCGACCCATACTCAGTTTTTCTTCCGGCTCGTGTACTACCCCGTTTGGCAATACTGGCATAATTTCGAACGGGCCACGGGGTGGCGTGAGGGCATAATTATCGATCCGATACTTTCTTAGGGCCATAAAATATTGCATGGCAGTCTCGTAGACCGAATTTATGATCCGATTCAGAGGTTCGACCCATACTCAGTTTTTCCTTCGGCTCGTGTACTACCCCCTTTAGCAATACTAGCAAATTTTCGAACGGGCCGGCATAATTATTGATCTGATTCTTTCTTAGGGTCATAAAATATTGTATGCCAGTCTCCATGACCGAATTTATAATCCAATTCAGTGGTTCTACCCAAATGCAGTTTTTCCTCCGGCTCGTGAACTACCCCCTTTGGCAATACGACCAAAATTTCTAACGTGCCACGGGGTGGCGTGAAGGCATAATTATTGATCCGATTCTTTGTTAGGGTCATAAAATATTGTATGATAGTCTTGTAGACGGAATTTATGATTCGATTAAGTGGTTCGACCCATACTCAGTTTTTCTTCCGGCTCGTGTACTACTCCGTTTGGCAATACTGGTAAAATTTCGAACGGGCCACGGGGTGGCGTGAGGGCATAATTATCGATCTGATACTTTCTTATGGCAATAAAATATTGCATGGCAGTCTCGTAGACCGAATTTATGATCCGATTAAGTGGTTCGACCCATACTCAGTTTTTCTTCCGGCTCGTGTACTACCCCCTTTGGCAATACTAGCAAATTTTCGAACAAGCCACGGGTGGCGTGAGGGAAAATTATCAATCCGATTCTTTCTTAAGGTCATAAAATATTGTATGACAGTCTTGTAGACCGAATTTATGATTCGATTAAGTGGTTCGACCCATACTCAGTTTTTCTTCCGGCTCGTGTACTACCCCGTTTGCAATACTGGCAAAATTTCGAACGGGCCACGGGGTGGCGTGAGGGCATAATTATCGATCCGATACTTTCTTAGGGCCATAAAATATTGCATGGCAGTCTCGTAGACCGAATTTATGATCCGATTCAGGGGTTCGTCCCATACTCAGTTTTTCCTTCGGCTCGTGTACTACCCCCTTTAGCAATACTAGCAAATATTCGAACGGGCCACGGGGTGGCGTGAGGGCAAAATTATTGATCTGATTCTTTCTTAGGGTCATAAAATATTGTATGGCAGTCTCCATAACCGAATTTAGGATCCGATTCAGTGGTTCTACCCAAATGCAGTTTTTCCTCCGGCTCGTGAACTACCCCCTTTGGCAATACGACCAAAATTTCTAACGTGCCACGGGGTGGCGTGAAAGCATAATTATTGATCCGATTCTTTGTTAGGGTCATAAAATATTGTATGGCAGTTTCTTAGACCGAATTTATGATCCGATTTAGTGGTTCGACCCATACTCAGATTTTCCTCCGGCTCGTGTACGACCCCCTTTGGAAATACTGGCAAAATTTCGAACGGGCCACGGGGTGGCGTGAGGTCATAATTATTAATCCGATTCTTTTCTTATGGTCATAAAATATTGTATGGCAGTCTCCATGACCGAATTTATGATCCGATTCATTGGTTCGACCCGTACGAATTTTATCCTCCGGCTCTTGTACTACACCCTTTGACAATACGACCAAAATTTCTAACGGGTCACGAGGTGACGTGAGGGCATAATTATTGATCAGATTCTTTCTTAGGGTCATAAAATATTCAGTTGTCTCCTAGACCGAATTTATGATCCTATTTTGTGGTACGACCCATACTCAGTTTTTATTCCAGCCCGTGTACTACCCCATTTGGCAAAACAGGCAAAAATTCGAACGGGCCACGAGGTGGCGTGAGGGCATAATTATTGATTCGATTCTTTCTTAGGGTCATAAAATATTGTATTGCATTCTTCTAGACCGACTTTATGATCCGATTCAGTGGTTCAACCCATCATCAGTTTTTCCTCCGGCTCGTGTACTAACCCCCTTTGGCAATACTGGCCAAATTTCGAACGGGCAACGGTGTGCCGTGAGGGCATAATTATTGATCTGATTCTTTCTTAGGGTCATAAAATATTGTATGGCAGTCTCCTAGACTGAATTTATGATCCGATTCAGCGGTTCGACCCATACGTAGTTTTTCCTCCAGTTCGTGTACTACCCCCTTTGGCAATACTGGCAACATTTTGAACGGGCCACGGGGTGGCGTGAAGGCATAATTATTGATCTGATTCTTTCTTAGGGCCATAAAATATTGTATGGCAGTCTCTTAGACCGAATTTATGATCCGATTCAGTGGTTCGACCCATACTCAGTTTTTCCTCCGGCTCGTGTACTACCCCCTTTGGCAATACTGGCAAAATTTCGAACGAGCTACCGGGTGGCGTGAGGGCATAATTATTGATCCGATTCTTTCTTAGGGTCGTAAAATATTGTATGGCAGTCTACTAGACCGAATTTATGATTCAATTCAGTGGTTCGACCCATCCTCAGTTTTTCCTCCGGCTCGTGTACTAACCCCTTTGGCAATACTGGCAAAAATTCGAACTGGCCACGGGGTGGGGTGAGGGCATAATTATTGATCCGATTTTTTCTTAGGGCCATAAAATATTGTAAGGCAGTCTCCATGACCAAATTTTTGACCCGATTCAATGGTTCGACCCATACTTTTTTTTCTTTCGGCTCGTGTACTACCCCCTTTGGCAATGCCGGCAAAATTTCGAACGCGCCACGGGGTGGCGTGAGGGCATAATTTTGATCCGATTCTCTGTTAGGATCGTAAATTATTGTATTGCAGTATCCATGACCGAATTTATTATCCGATTCAGTGGTTCGACCCATACTCAGTTTTTCTTCCGGCTCGTGTACCACCCCCTTTGGCAATACTGGCAAAATTTCGAAAGGGCCACGGGGTGGCGTGAGGGCATAGTTATCGATCCGATACTTTCTTAGGGCCATAAAATATTGTATGGCAGTCTCCATGACCGAATTTATGATCCGATTCAGTGGTTCGACCCATACTTAGTTTTTCTTCCGGCTCATGTACTAACCCTTTTGGCAATGCGGGCAAAATTTCGAACGGGTCACGGGGTGGCGTGAGGGCATAATTATTGATCCGATTCTTTCTTAGGGTAATAAAATATTTTATTGAAGTATCCATGACCGAATTTATGATCCGATTCAGTGATTCGACCCATACTCTGTTTTTCTTCCGGCTCGTGTACTACCCCGTTTGGCAATACTGGCAAAATTTCGAACGCGCCACGGGGTGGCATGAGGGCATAATTATCGATCCGATACTTTCTTAGGGCCATAAAATATTGCAAGGCAGTCTCGTAGACCGAATTTATGATCTGATTCAGTGGTTCGACCCATACTCAGTTTTTCCTTCGGCTCGTGTACTACCCCCTTTGGCAATACTAGCGAATATTCGAACGGGCCACGGGATGGCATGAGGGCATAATTATTGATCCGATTCTTTCTTAGGGTCAAAAAATATTGTATGGCAGTCTCCAAGACCGAATTTATGATCCAGTTCAGTGTTCGACCCAAATGCAATTTTTCCTCCGGCTCGTGAACTACCCCCTTTGGCAATACGACCAAAATTTCGAACGTGCCACGGGGTGGCGTGAGGGCATAATTATTGATCCGATTCTTTGTTAGGGTCATAAAATATTGTATGGAAGTCTCCTAGACCGAATTTATGATCTGATTCAGTGGTTCGTCCCATACTCAATTTTTCCTCCTGCTCATGTACTATACCCTTTGGCAATATGACCAAAATTTCGAACGGGCCATGGGGTGGCGTGAGGGCATAATTATTGAACGATTCTTTCTTAGGGTTATAAAATATTCCATGGCAGTCTTCTAGAACGAATTTATGATCCGATTAGTGGTTCGACCCGTACTCAGTTTTTCTTCCGGCTCGTGTACTACCCCGTTTGGCAATACTGGCAAAATTTCGAACGGGCCACGGGGTGGCATGAGGGCATAATTAACGATCCGATACTTTCTTAGGGCCATAAAATATTGCATGGCAGTCTCGTAGACCAAATTTATGATCCGATTAGCGGTTCGACCCATACTCAGTTTTTCTTCCGGCTCGTGTACTACCCCGTTTGGCAATACTGGCAAAATTTCGAACGGGCCACGGGGTGGCGTGAGGGCATAATTATCGATCCGATACTTTCTTAGGGCCATAAAATATTGCATGGCAGTCTCGTAGACCGAATTTATGATCCGATTCAGTGGTTCGACCCATACTCAGTTTTCCTTCGGCTCGTGTACTACCCCCTTTGGCAATACTAGCAAATATTCGAACGGGTCACGGGGTGGCATGAGGGCATAATAATTGATCCGATTCTTTCTTAGGGTCATAAAATATTGTATGGCAGTCTCCATGACCGAATTTATGATTCGATTCAGTGGTTCGACCCAAATGCAGTTTTTCCTCCGGCTCGTGAACTACCCCCTTTGGCAATACGACCAAAATTTCGAACGTGCCACGGGGTGGCGTGAGGGCATAATTATTGATCTGATTCTTTGTTAGGGTCATAAAATATTGTATGGAAGTCTCCTAGACCGAATTTATGATCTGATTCAGTGGTTCGACCAATACGCAGTTTTTCCTCCTGCTCATGTACTATCCCCTTTAGCAATACGACCAAAATTTCTAACGGGCCACGGGGTGGTGTGAGGGCATAATTATTGAACGATTCTTTCTTAGGGTTATAAAATATTCCATGGCAGTCTCCTAGAACGAATTTATGATCCGATTAGTGGTTCGACCCATACTCAGTTTTTCTTCCGGCTCGTGTACTACCCCGTTTGGCAATACCGACAAAATTTCGAATGGGCCACGGGGTGGCGTGAGGGCATAATTATCGATCCGATACTTTCTTAGGGCAATAAAATATTGCTTGGCAGTCTCGTAGACCGAATTTATGATCCGATTTAGTGGTTCGACCCATACTCAGTTTTTCCTTCGGCTCGTGTACTACCCCCTTTGGCAATACTAGCAATTATTCGAACGGGCCACGGGGTGGCGTGAGGGCATAATTATTGATCCGATTCTTTCTTAGGTCATAAATTATTGTATGGCAGTCTCCATGACCGAATTTATGATCCGATTCAATGGTTCGACCCAAATTCAGTTTTTCCTCCGGCTCGTGAACTACCCCCTTTGTCAATACGACCAAAATTTTGAACGTGACACGGGGTGGCGTGAGGGCATAATTATTGATCCGATTCCTTGTTAGGGTCATAAAATATTGTATGGAAGTCGCCTAGACCGAATTTATGATCTGATTCAGTGGTTCGACCCATACGCAGTTTTTCCTCCTACTCATGTACTATCACCTTTGGCAATATAACCAAAATTTCGAACGGGCCACGGGGGTGGCGTGAGGGCATAATTATTGAACGATTCTTTCTTAGGGTTATAAAATATTCCATGGCAGTCTCCTAGAAACGAATTTATGATCCGATTAGTGGTTCGACCCATTCTCAGTTTTTCCTCCGGCTCGTGTACTACCCCCTTCAGCAATACCTGCAAAATTTCGAACGGGCCGCGGGGAGGCGTGAGGGCATAATTATTGATCCGATTCTTTCTTAGGGTCATAAAATATTCTATGGCAGTCTCCATGACCGAATTTATGATCCGATTCAGTGGTTCGACCCATATGCAGTTTTTCCTCCGACTCTTGAACTACCCCGTTTGGCAATACGACCAAAATTTCGAACGTGCCACGGGGTGGCGTGAGGGCATAATTATTGATCTGATTCTTTTTTAGGGTCGTAAAATATTGTATGGCAGTCTACTAGACCGAATTTATGATCTGATTCAGTGGTTCGACCCGTCCTCAGTTTTTCCTCCGGCTCGTGTACTAACCCCTTTGGCAATACTGGCAAAAATTCGAACGGGCCACGGGGTGGGGTGAGGGCATAATTATTGATCCGATTCTTTCTTAGGGCCATAAAATATTGTATGGCAGTCTCCATGACCAAATTTTTGACCCTATTCATTGGTTCGACCCATACTTTTTTTCTTTCGGCTCGTGTACTACCCCCTTTGGCAATGCGGGCAAAATTTCGAACGGGCCACGGGGTGGCGTGAGTGCATAATTATTGATCCGATTTTGTTTCTTATGGTCGTAAAATATTGTATTGCAGTATCCATGACCGAATTTATGATCCGATTCAGTGGTTCGACCCATACTCAGTTTTTCTTCTGGCTCGTGTACTACCCCCTTTGGCAATACTGGCAAAATTTCGAATGAGCCACGGGGTGGCGTGAGGGCATAGTTATCGATCCGATACTTTCTTAGGGCCATAAAATATTGTATGGCAATCTCCATGACCGAATTTATAATCCGATTCAGTGGTTCGGCCCATACTCAGTTTTTCTTCCGGCTCATGTACTAACCCTTTTGGCAATGCGGGCAAAATTTCGAACGGGTCACGGGGTGGCGTGAGAGCATAATTATTGATCCAATTTTTTCTTAGAGTAATAAAATATTTTATTGAAGTATCCATGACCGAATTTATGATCCGATTCAGTGATTCGACCCATACTCTGTTTTTCTTCCGGCTCGTGAACTACCCCGTTTGGCAATACTGGCAAAATTTCGAACGGGCCACGGTGTGGCGTGAGGGCATAATTATCGATCTGATACTTTCTTAGGGCCATAAAATATTGCATGGCAGTCTCGTAGACCAAATTTATGATCCGATTCAGTGGTTCAACCCATACTCAGTTTTTCCTTCGGCTCGTGTACTATCCCCTTTGGCAATACTAGCAAATATTCGAACGGGCCACGGGGTGGTGTGAGGGCATAATTATTGATCCGATTCTTTCTTAGGGTCATAAAATATTGTAAGGCAGTCTCCATGACCGAATTTATGATCCGATTCAGTGGTTCAACCCAAATGCAGTTTTTCCTCCGGCTCGTGAACTACCCCCTTTGGCAATACGACTAAAATTTCGTACGTGCCATGGGATGGCCTGAGGGCATAATTATTGATCCGATTCATTGTTAGGGTCATAAAATATTGTATGGAAGTCTCCTAGACCGATTTATGATCTGATTCAGTAGTTCGACCCATACGCAGTTTTTCCTCCTGCTCATGTACTATCCCCTTTGGCAATATGACAAAAATTTCGAACGGCCACGGGGTGGCGTGAGGGCTTAATTATTGAACGATTCTTTCTTAGGGTTATAAAATATTCCATGGCCGTCTCTTAGAACGAATTTATGATCCAATTAGTGGTTCGACCCATTCTCAGTTTTTCCTTCGGCTCGTGTACTACCCCCTTCAGCAATACCTACAAAATTTCGAACGGGCCGCGGGGTGGCGTGAGGGCATAATTATTGATCCGATTTTTTCTTAGGGTCATAGAATATTGTATGGCAATCTCCATGACCGAATTTATGATCCGATTCAATGGTTCGACCCATATGCAGTTTTTCCGAATTTCCATGAACACTGAATCGGATCATATATTCGGTCATGGAGAGTGCTATACAATATTGTATGGCCCTAAGAAATAATCGGATCAATAATTATGCCGTCACGCCACCATGTGACCCGTTCGAAATTTTAACAGTATCGCCAAATGGGGTAGTACACGAGCCTTAAAAAAAATTGAGTATGGGTCGAACCACAAATCGGATCATAAATTCGGTTATGGAGACTGTCATACAAAATTTTATGGCCTTAAAAAAGAATCGGATTAATAATTATGCCCTTACGCACCCCGTGGCCCGTTCAAAAATTTGCCAGTATCGCTAAAAGAGATAGTTCACGAGCCTGAAGAAAAACTGAGTATGGGTCGAACCACTGAGTAGGATTATAAATTCGGTCATGGAGACTGCCATACAAAATTGTATGGTCCTAAAAAAGAATATGATCAATAATTATGACCTTAAGGGCCACCTCGAGGCCCGTTTGAAATTTTGCCCGTATTGCCAAAGGGGTTAGTACACGATCCGGAGGAAAAACTGAGTATGGGTCGAACCACTGAATCGGACCATAAATTCGGTCATGTAGACTGCCATACAATATTTTATGGCCCTAAGAAAGAATCGGATCAATGATTATGTCCTCACGCCACCTCGTGGCCCGTTTGAAATTTTGCACGTATTTCCAAATGGGGTAGTACACGAAC
The DNA here is from genome assembly GCF_021521415.1 of Bidens hawaiensis. Classification (NCBI taxonomy): domain Eukaryota; kingdom Viridiplantae; phylum Streptophyta; class Magnoliopsida; order Asterales; family Asteraceae; genus Bidens; species Bidens hawaiensis. The sequence continues at coordinate 125,398 of NW_027495166.1, read as the reverse complement.
CGGAGGAAAAACTGAGTATGGATCCAGCCACTGAATCAAATCGGATCAAAATTATGCCCGCACGCCACCTCGTGGCCTGTTCGAAATTTTGCCAGTATCGCCAAAGGATGCAATACACGAGCCGAATGAATAACTGAGTATAGGTCGAACCACGGAATCGGATCATAAATTCGGTTAGGGAGATTGCCATACAATATTTTATGGCCTTAAGAAAGAATCGGATCAATAATTATGCCCTCATGCTACCTCGTGGCCCGTTTGAAATTTTGCCAGTATAACCAAAGGGGGTACTACACGAGTCGAAGAAAAAACTGAGTATGGGTCGAACCACTGAATCGGATCATAAATTCGGTTAGGGAGAGTTCCATACAATATTTTATGGCATAAGAAAGAATCGGATCAATAATTATGCCCTCACGCCACCCCGTGGCCTGTTCAAAATTTTGCCAGTATCGCAAAGGGGGTTGTACACGAGCCGAAGGAAAACTATGAGTCGAACCACTGAATCAGATCATAAATTCGGTCATTTAGACTGCCATACAATATTTTATGGCCCTAAGAAAGAATAGGATCAATAATTATGCCCTCACGCCACCTCGTGGCCCGATTGAAATTTTTCTCGTATTGCCAAAGGGGGTAGCACACGATCCGAAGGAAAAACTGAGTATTGGTCGAACCACTGAATCGGATCATAAATTCGGTCATGTAGACTTCCATACAATATTTTATGGCCCTAAGAAAGAATCGGATCAATAATTATGCCCTCACGTCACCCCGTGAGCCGTTTAAAATTTTGCCCGGATTTCCAAAGGGGGTAGAGTAGTACATGATCCGGAGGAAAAACTGAGTATTGGTCGAACAACTTAATCAGATCATAAATTCGTTCATGGAGACTACCTTACAATATTTTATGGCCCTAAGAAATAATCGGATCAATAATTATGCGCTCGCGCAACCATGTTTCTCGTTCGAAATTTTGCCAGTATCGCCAAAAGGGGTAGTACACGAGTCGAAGGAAAAACTGAGTATGGGTCGAACCACTGAATCGGATCATAAATTCGGTCATGGAGACTGCCATACAATATTTTATGGCCCTAAGAAAGAATCGTATCAATAATTATGCACTCACGCCTCCCCGTGGCATGTTCGAAATTTTGCCAGTATTGCCAAAAGTGGTAGTACACGATCCGGAGGAAAAACTGAGTATGGGTCGAACCACTGAATCGGATCATAAATTCGTTCGTGGAGACTGCCATACAATATTTTATGGCCCTAAGAAAAAATCGGATCAATAATTATGCGCTCGCGTAACCATTTTGCTCGTTCGAAATTTTTCCAGTATCGCCAAAGGGGGTATCGGTCGAACTACTGAATCGGATCATAAATTCGGTCATGGAGACTGCCATACAATAATTTATGGCCCTAAGAAAGAATCTGATCAATAATTATGTCCTCACGCCACCACGTGGCCCGATTGAAATTTAGCTGTATTGACAAAGGGGGTAGTACACGAGTCGGAGAAAAAACTGAGTATGGGTCGAACCACTAAATCGGATCATAAATTCGGTCTAAGAGACTAAAATACAATATTTTGTGACCTTAAGAAATAATTGGATCTATTATTATGCCCTCATGCCACCCCGTGGCCCGTTCGAAATTTTTCCAGTATTACCAATGAGGGTAGTACACAAGTCGGAGGAAAAACTGAGTATGGGTCGAACCACTGAATCGGATCATAAATTCGGTCTAGGAGTCTGCAATACAATATTTTATGGCCTTAAGAAAGAATCGAATCAATAATAATGCCCTCACGCAACCACGTGGCGCGTTTGAAATTTTACCAGTATTGCCAAAGAGGATAGTACTCGATTCGGAGAAAAACTGAGTATGGGTCTAATCACTGAATCGAATCATAAATTCGGTCTAGGAGAGTGCAATACAATATTTTATGACCTTAAGAAAGAATCGGATCAATAATTATGCCCTCACGCCACCGCGTGGCCCGTTCGAAATTTTGCTAGTATTACCAAAGGGGGTAGTAAACGTGCCAGAGGAAAAACTGAGTATGGGTCGAACCACTAAATCGGATCATAAATTCGGTCTAGGAGATTGCAATACAATATTTTATGGCCTTAAGAAAGAATCAGATCAATAATTATGCCCTCACGCCACTCCGTGGCCCGTTTGAAATTTTGTCAGTATTGCCAAAGGGGGTAGTACACGATCCGAAGAAAAACTGAGTATGGGTCGAATCACTGAATCGAATCATAAATTTGGTCTAGGAGAGTGCAATATAATATTTTATGAGCTTAAGAAAGAATCGGATCAATAATTATGCCCTCACGCCACCTCGTGGCCAGTTCAAAATTTTGCCAGTATTGCCAAAGGGGGCAGTACACGATCCGGAGGAAAAACTGAGTATGGGTCGAACCAATGAATCGGATCATAAATTCGGTCATGCAGACTGCCACACAATATTTAATGGTCCTAAGAAAGAATCGGATCAATAATTATGCCCTCACGCCACCCTGTGGCCCGTTCGAAATTTTGCCTGGATTGCCAAAGGGGGTAGGTAGTACACGAGCCGGAGGAAAAATTGAGTATAGGTCGAACCACTAAATCGGATCATAAATTCAGTCATGGAGACTGCCATACAATATTTTGTTACCTTAAGAAAGAATCGGATCAATAATTATGCCCTCACGCCACCTCGTGGCAAGTTCGAAATTTTGACAATTTTGCCAAAGGAGTAATACACGAGCCGGCGGAAAAATTTAGTATGGGTCGAACCACTGAATCGGATCATAAATTCGGTCATGCAGACTTCCACACAATATTTTATGGCCTTAAGAAAAATTCGGATTAATAATTATGCCCTCACGCCACCTCGTGGCCTGTTCAAAAATTTGCCTGTATTGCCTAAGGGGGTTGTACACTAGCCGGTGGAAAAACTGAGTATGGGTCGAACCACTGAATCGGATCATAAATTCGGTCTAGGAGACTGCAATACAATATTTTGTGACCCTAAGAAAGAATCGGATCAATAATTATGCCCTCACGGCACCCCGTGGTTGGTTCGAAGTACTACCAAAGGGGGTAGTACACGAGCCGGAGGAAAAACTGAGTATGGGTCGAACCACTTAATCGGATCATAAATTCGGTCATGGAGACTGTCATACAATATTTTATGGCCCAAAGAAAGAATCGGATCAATAATTATGCCCTCACGTCACCACGTGGCACGTTCGAAATTTTGCTAGTATTGCCAAAGGGGGTAGTGCACGAGCCGGAGGAAAAACTAAGTATAGGTCGAACCATTGAATCGGATCATAAATTCGGTCATGCAGACTGCCACACAATATTTTATGGCCTTAAGAAAGAATCGGATCAATAATTATACCCTCACGCCACCCCGTGGCCTGTTCGAAATTTTGCCCGTATTGCTAAAGGGGTACACGAGCCGGAGGAAAAATTGAGTATGGATGGAACCACTGAATCGGATCATAAATTCGGTCATGGAGACTGTCATACAATATTTTGTGACCTTAAGAAATAATCAGATTAATAATTATGCCCTCACGCCACCCTGTGGCCCGTTCGAAATTTTGCCAGTATTGCCAAAGAGGGTAGTACACGAGCCGGAGGAAAAACTGAGTATGGGTCGAACCACTGAATTGGGTCATAAATTCGGTCTAGGAGATTGCAATACAATATTTTATGACCTTAAGAAAGAATCGGATCAATAATTATGACCCTAAGAAATAATCGGATCAATAATTGTGTAGCAGTCTGCATGACCGAATTTAAATGATTTTTTTAAAACACCTTTATTTAAAACACTTTACCCTTAAAATATAAATGATTTTTGTGATTGCCAAACTCTTTTAACTTTATTGGCTTTTTAAAAATGCGAATAAGTTGTTTTTAAAACTCAACCTCAAACATACTTTAATAATTTTTAACATATTAGTTGGTGTTTTTGTTATAAAAGATTACAATAAATTATAATTATAATATTATACATATAAGGGTAAAGTGTTTTAAATATCATTATCGTCATATTCAGTAAATCTCACAACTTGATTGTAGTTTTGCATCAAGTTTGGACATACGACACAACACTTAACTATTAGAACACCGATCGATTGATGCATGTACCATTGTTTTTCAGCTATCAACATCACTACATAATACATAATTAACTTTCCGTCAGTTTTAACGTTATTTTCACGAAATTAGTAAAACGTTTAACGCTATCAAACACTTTTAAAGTGTGAAAGTGTAACGCAAAACTCACATCACCGCTCTTATCTTCGTTTAAGGTGGCGTTCGTGTTTCAACCATTACCCAAGCACATTAAAATTCACATCACCGCTCTTATCTTCGTTTAAGGTGGCGTTCGTGTTTCAACCATTACCCAAGCACATTAAAATTCACATCACCGCTCTCAATCTCTAAGATCAAATATGGCTTGTTCTTCATTTCTTTATGACAAACACGGTAAGGGTTCTTTAAGTTAGAGTTAACACTTAAATATTTTAAAGACTCGATACTTGTACATGTAAATCTATGTAAAATATTGATAAAACTTTTCCATTTGATACGACTTTACAATGATGGGTTTATTGTACTAAACTTTAACTAGACAACGTAGGGGATTTTTCGATTTGACATCATTTACAAAGACCCGTCATTTAAGAAAAGCGTGAATAATAGTTGTTCCTTCGATCATTTATCAATTTATTATTTGTATAAATGCATTCCTTTGATCATTCAAATCTAATTATTGAGTTTACGACCATATAAATTACAAGACACTCGATAATCCAACTTAAAATTTTCAAAATACCGTGAAAGCATGATGCACGATTTAATACCGTTACACCAAGGGCTCTACCAAAGTTTGAAACTTTGGAGGGACTTTAAGCAACGGTGCTTGTAAATCACCCGGGTTACCAAGTTGACCACACGCAGCCATTTGGTCATCACCTCTACTCGGTCTCATGAACACAACACAACCTCCTTCAGCCAACGTGTTTCTAAACTCGACCATTCTCTCGTCTGTCGAGGGTTGGAAGTTGGACCCGCTATGCGGGTTGAATGTCAAAAGGTTGATTTTACAAGGAATGCCCTTAACAAGATCAACTATTCTCTTTGCATCATCAATGCTGCAAAATATAAAACCAAAAGCAATTGAATAATAAGACACAACCATAATTAGAGGTGTAAAAGTAAATGAGACGAGCCACTCTAGACCCGCTCGCTAAAAGCTCGAATCAACCCGAGCCAAAAATAAGTTCGCTTATCAAACAAGCTCGATCCCAAGCTTCATATACTAAGCTCAGTTTAGGCTGGCAAGCCTAAACGAGCCTCTTATTAATATGAATGTAGTAACTTTTATGTGATATAATAAATATATATTACATAATAAAAACTATTATATATATAATTATGATGAAAATAACTAAACAATATATATTATTTTATATATAATTAAAAGTATATAAAAATAGTTATATGTATATAGATAAAATCATAAAATAACTAAATAATAAACAAGCAGAGCTCGAGCCTGAAAATTTCTTACGGGACGAGCTCGGCTCGCTTACACTCCTACACAAACTCGTTTATCATCTGTCAGGCCGGTTGACCAGAAACTTCAATTTTTTATACCTCACTGGTGTGTCAAATATAATTACAAATGTTTATATCAATTAGTAATCTAATTCTTTTAAAAAAATGATTGTTTTAAGCATTATTAAGATTAAAAACATATTGTATTTGGAGAAGTTTATTGAGACAAATGTATATGATAAGAAGAAAGTAAAGTTTGTTGGTCAAACCTGTCGTTGACTCCAGCAAGCAGCACGTATTCAAACAGGACTTTGTATTTATGTTTAAAGCTGAGTTCTTCACGAAGGGTATCAAGAAGCAATTTCAAATTATACTTCCGATTAATGGGCATAATCCAGTTCCTAACCTATAATATAACCGCAGACTGTAAGTCAAATTTGAAACGAATACAGAACGTTACTTTTGACCCATCTGACTCGTTTCCCTTTTAGTTACTTATTTAAGCACGGCCCATTTGACCCATTTTGATAAAGGTGGCACTTTCAACTAGGGGTGCAAACGAGCCAAGCTGCTCGCGAGCTACTCGAGATCGGCTCGTGAAAAAGCTCGATCGAGCCGAGCTTAAACGAGCCCGAGCCTAAAAGAAAGCTCGTTTAATAAACGAGTCCGAGCCCGAGCTTCACTTATCGAGCTCGAGCCGGCTCGCGAGCCTAAACGAGCCCATCATTTTTATAGTTTATATATATATACACACATATATATTTAATAATTATTAATTGATATATATAATTTTATGAAAAAAATAACTAAATAACATATATTATTTTATATATAAAGTTATAATGAAAATAAATAAACATATATAATTATAAATATATAAAAAAATAATTAATAAAAATTAATCGAGCCGAGCTCGAGCTTGAAAAACTACGAAACGAGCCGAGCTCGAGCTTTATAAATAAAGATCAAAACGAGCCGAGCTCGAGCTCCGTATAAGTTAAACGAGCTGAGCTCAAGCCTGGTCGAGCTCGGGCTCGGCTCGGCTCATTTGCACCCCTGCTTTCAACCCATTAGCTTATGAATAGGTCGAATAATAATTTATAAAAGGAGAACGGGTGAAATGGCTTTAAAGTTGCGGATCCTAAGTAGTATTATTGAAAGATTCATATTATCGTTGTTTTAATGCTGCTTTCGGTAATCATGGTTAATGAATTCTTAGTTATGAAAAAACAAACAAAAAGGTGTTAGTGTGCCAAGTGCCATTGACCCATTTCTAAAAATGGCCCGATACTCAACCAGCCAGCCATACTTGCCTCCCTAGTTTGGAGCTGCAAACGAACCGAGCCAAGGAGGGCTTGGGCTCAACTCGTGTACAAACTCGTTTATCTTAACAAGCTTAAATGTCAAACTCGAGCTCGGCTTGTCAGAAGCTTGAGTCAACTCGTGGCTCATCGATCCGGCTCGTTTTTATTTTTTAAATTTTGTATTTTTTACACATATTGATATGTATAAAAAACCAAAAATAATATATGTACCCATTAGTAAGTAAACGGGCCAACTACGCCAGCGGTAAACATAATAAAAGTTTAGTAATTAAAGGGATAAAGAATATTACTTCATCAGTTGTAGCATTCAAACTAACAGCTAGTGCGCATTTAGACTCGCGAAGGAACTGCTTTATCTGGGGTACAAGCCCGCTTGTTGAAACGGTAACTTTATTTGTGCTGAAATGAAGTCCTTGTTCATCAACCATTATATCCGCAGCTTTTATCACATTTTCAATGTTTTGAAGTGGTTCTCCCATTCCCTACAGATAAAATATAAACAAAATAATATTAATACTTCATTCATTCTCTATACAGATGACTTGTTCAGATTTGACTTTGACTGTCAAACATACGAATTCTAGTGGCAAAATGGGTTGTTCGGTTAACCGATCAAAATTATCATTTTTAGCATGATTCAATATTTGTTGATGTTGATTGAACCACCAACATATTTGTCTAATTCTGTTATAGTCAGCTTTTCTACAAAAAAAAATATACTAAATACAATTAAAAAAAAAACTATATTATTAAACTAATATCTAATTTGTTTAAATAAATCTATTCAGGAGGTAGAAAGCATTAGAATAACACTTTTGGTGGCTTTCAAACCGTTTCATCATATATTTTAAATTGGCCCGTTACAGTTAATATGTTACATAAATCAACCCATATCAAGAGAAAATGGCTTGAAATTGCCACCTGGCCCAACTTTTGATTTTAAAAGTGATGCAAACATATTCGAAAAATGATACATGCTTGAAAAAGTAAAATGATTGAAGTAAGGTGAGAGTAAATTACAACTGTTTATAAATAAGAACAAATTTATCACTTTTATTTATATATAATATAATTACTCCATGTGTGATAAGCATGCATACCATGAAAACAACATTTCTGATGGAACCGACTTCACTTGTAAACAAACGTCTTGCGTAGACCGCTTGTTCTACTATTTCCGCTGCAGTTAGATTTCTCCTCAAACCCATCCTACAAAAAAAAATGTCAATTTGGGTTACACACACAAAAAAAAAATTATTAAAAAATTTAAAAAATTAGAAGTATTTATGTATAAAATGAGAAGAAAAGGCTGCCTGCCAGTGAAGCAGAATTGGCAATTCATTGCACAACCGACTTGACTTGAAACGCAGACTGTATTCCTGCCTCTATCACCGTTAGGTATTATAACGGTCTCTATTACCAATCCATCATCCAATGTAAACAATATCTGCAGCCCCCTGGTATAATATCATTAATCAGAAGATCCTCAAAAACCATGTTATACAGTAGTACTTCAATGAATAAATGAATAAATTATGTTTACCTTCCTAGTGCCATCAGAGGCTGTAACGATATCTTTCACTTGTAATGCTTTTAGCTTAGTGCGTTTACTCAACATCATACTAAGATCTTTGTTTAAACCTAGATAAAAAAAAATTAAATAATAATAATAATAAAGCGATGTGGCTATATGAAGGGTAAATAAGTCGATGAAAATGAGGTAAACCTTCTAATTCTTCAAATGAATGTGCCCAAATGCTCTTTGAATTGTTGCCATAAAGCAGCTTCCATAACATCAACGCTTGAGCAGGTCTATATCCTTGTGAAGTGACCCAATTCTGTTTCAAATTTCATGTATTTGTAAATTGATAAAGCTTAAACGGTAGACTTAAAAGATACAATTATCAAAGAAAAAACTTATGCTCAAATGCAGGATTTCAATTCAAAAATCATGTTATAAATCACAAATCACAATAGGGGTGTTCAGCATTCAGATAGAACTCGGAAACCCGAAATTCAGTTCAAATTATGCGTTTTATTTTTATTTTACACACATACATATACATATATGTGTGTGTATAGAGGGAGAAACATACACACAACTACAGAAGATTGTCTAAAATAATACTTCAAGTTCTGAAATTTAATATATAATTTAAACTCTAATGATAAACTCAAGAAACAATTACCCTAAATTACTAAATGTGTAAAATCTAAATCCGTAACCTAGTTATCGGCATTAAGTTTCTAGTTCATTTAGTTTGTAACTTTGTTTAATGGCTTGTTATTTGATTTAATTTCTAGAGCAGTTTGTCAACTAGTGGTGTACTAATCAGACTCGAAAAACTAGAAAACAAGAAACTTATACGTACCTGAAATTCTTGGTATCTCATTCCTTTGAGAATAACCTTTTGGGAATCACTGAGATTAAATCCACCATCTTCAACTCCTATCAAAACAATGGTAAGGGTAACATACAAACAAAATAACCATACAAAACATGCAAAGTGAACATAAAAATGGACGCAGTGTCATTTTCGTTATTACTCATAATAGATTCATTACGCCACACCAAAGTACGAGCAGAGTACCGATAACAACTCTACTCTGCTTGTAAAGTGTAGCGTAATTATTACTCTACCTATATTTTGTTATAGCGGAATGGACGCGGTGCCATTTTCGTAATTACTCATAATAGATTAATTGCGCCACACCAAAGTACGAGCAGAGTGCATAACTACTCTACTCTGCTTGTTATGTGTAGCGTAATTATTATTACTCCACCTATATTTTGTTGTAGCGGAGCTACAATAAATATAGAGTAATAACAATTAAGTTACACTTTACATGCAGAGTAGAGTAGTTATCGGTACTCTGCTCATACTTTGGTGCGGCGTAATTAATCTATTAAGAGTAATTACGAAAATGACATTGTGCCCATTTCGCTACAACAAAATAAGGGTAGAGTAATAATAATTACGCCACACTAAAGTACGAGTGGAGTACCTATAAGTCGATAACTACTCTACTCTGCTTTTAATGTGTAACTTAATTATTATTACTCCATATTTATTGTAGCTAGTAATAATAATAATAATAATAATAATAATAATAATAAAGTTACACATTACAAGCAGGGATCGGTACTCTGCTAGTACTTTAGTGTGGCGTAATTAATCTATTATGAGTAATTACAAAAATGACACAGTCACTACAACAAAATATAGGGAGAGTAATAATAATCACGCTACACCAAAGTACAAGAAGAGCAGAGTAGTTATCGGTACCTGCGTACTTTGGTGTAGCGTAATAAATCTATTATGAGTATTCTTCACTCATTCCAAGTCGTCAAAAGAAAATGAATACAAATAATATTACGAAAGTTGTGTGTGTTGAATCATAGATACTTAAAAATGTAATAATATTATTTCACCTGAAGAAGAATACGAAGAACATGAATGACTTAGGGTTTGTGAAAGCCGAGACGGAGTGGTTGCAGCTGTTGAAATTGAGCGCCGTTGGCGTTGGTTGAATAAATGAGAAACAAGTGACGGAGTGAATAACGGTGTGGTGGTGGTGGTGGTACGGCGGAAGACGGTGGTGGTGATGGTGGCCATTTTAATTTGCCTCATCCAGATACAGCAGCTTGCCTCCATGAGTTTATTTATCGAGCTCGAATAGAAGTGCACAAATCAAGTATTTTTAGGTATCGGTATAGTCGGATATTTAATTAGGTTTTTCGGGTGTCGGGTAGGGTCAGGTCGGAATTTAACTAGGTAAAAACGGAACTGGTTCGGCGGGTCCAGGGAGAAAGCCAAGTCTTGGACGTACCCGTAAGTCGGGTATGGGTAGGAACAGATTTCGGATCAGATCCGAAACTGGATTTTTTGTGCACGTCTAAGCTTGAATAGAGTCACGAGTTTAAACGATTATGTTATTTTAATTTTCATATATTTTTTATTTTAATATGTTAAATACATTTATATAGTTGCTATTATTATATGTAGAATAATGTAAAGTTAGATAAAGAATATGTGTTATGCTTCATATAAAAGTTATAAATATTAATAAAATAATAAACGGAGTCTAGTTTGAACATGAAAAACTACTCACAAATCAAACTTGAGCTTTAGAGGTAACGTTTGAAAATAGACAAGCTCAAGCTTTATAAGTTAAGTTAGTCGAGCATGGGCTCAACTCGGCTTGTATACATCTTTGCTAGCACGAGACAAAGAAAAAGGTGGTGTCATTCTCATCACAAGGGTTACGTTAGAAACTGATTGTGCCATTCAGACTGCAAAACCCCATTTCACACTTTTATTCATCATGTGACGATCTTTAGTGTTTTTTCAAGATTAATGATGTTTGTCGTCTTCTTCTTTTTTTTTTTTTTTTTTTTTTGTTTAAAGCTAATGGTGTAAATCATGATCATTTCGGGAATGGAAAGACATAATCTGCCTCAAACCTTCCCCTAGATGGTTACAAAGTATTATAATAACTTCATTTTATTGTAAAGAGTTTGCTATATAAGACGTATAGTGATAGAAGATATGAATAACATATTAACATATGTTTCTTTTAGCTAGCATGTTCATACAGTATGTTCTTTAAGTCAAAACATAGCTGAATTGCTTTTTTGTTTTTTTTTTCTCATCTATATTTTCTTACCATCTTATATTAATTTTTATGATTTCTTGATATGGTGTAGTGTGTTTTTTAGGGGCTTTGATTTAATTTTGTTAGTTTGAAGCTTTTGAGAGGTTTTTGCTTGATTAGTTTTATTCTTTTTATGGTTCTAGGTTTCAAGATCTTAGTAATCTATTATTTATGTACAATAATCTAATAAAAATTACCATAATAAGGTTTATATATTTCTACAGACTTCATTGTAAGAGTTGACTATATATAAGGCGTATAGTGGTAGAAGAAGCGAATAACAAGTATTTTTATTAAGTTATGTTTATATTATTTGTGCTTTTCATTTTCATTAGATGAAGAAAGATGGCTTATTCAAGTCAAAATATAGGTGAGTTTTTTCTTGTCGACATTTTCTTATTGTCTTAATATTCATTTTATTGTTTTTTTATATGGTATGGTGTGTCCCTAATAAATTTTGTTCGTTGAAACTTTTGGGAGGCACGATGGTCCTTTGTGTTTTTGTTTGGTTAGTTTTGTTCTTTTTACGGTCTAGCTTTCAAAATCTCAAAAATCGATGAAGAAAACTTTCATTCATATTGTTTATATATTTTCTAAAAAGGACATTTTATGAACATATGTAAACAATTTTAACCCAAAAAGAACATTTTAATTCATAACGAATTGAATTCTCAAAAAGTAAATTTCTTGAAGTAATCATGGTATTCATACATTTAATATGTTAGAAGTTTTTTATTGATGCGTAACTCTAAAGCAGCATACAGATCTCAAAATGATTAAAAATTTTGTTTATGTTATCTTTTTCTCACACCATAAACACATAAATTAATATTGTCTTAAATTTTTCCGTCCATGACCACAAATTCTAATAAAAAATTATTCTTTCATCCCGTTGTATAGAAGTAAGGTTTGTCTACATCCATCTTTTCTCAGATTATACCAATAACTTTTGCTACTTGTGTGATTTATTGGGTACGGATGTTGCCTGCTTTTTCTTAAGGATTATTGTTGTTCATGATAGCATGCAAGACTTGTAAGGCTTATAGTTCTTTGTAGGTTATTTCGGTTGCTGATTTAATTGGCACTAGAGGTTTACAAAAGAACTGGTTCCGGACCTGGCCCGGCGGTTCATACCCGGAACCGGACCCGACCCTACCTTACCCGCGGGTACGGACCGGGCTTTGGTTTTCCCCCAAGAACTTCACCCGGAACCAGAACCGACCCGGTGGAACCGGTTCCGTCAATACCCGGCCCTACCCTACCCGAAACCCCAAAAAAAACCCGATGGAACCGGTCCATATGTTAATTTTTTAAACACTATTATATGTACTTTATGAGCTTATTAAACCAGTTAGTTCATATGTTAATTTTTCATTCTATTTTAACAAAGTTAGGACATTTATATGTTTTTTAGTTCAACATTTCAAGTCAAGTAAGACCAGATTGATCTTACGGTTCAACGGTCAAGATCGGATCCTATGCAAGGCGTGACCAACACGTTTACGTTTGAGAGAAACATAATATCATAAAAGATTTTAGGATAAAACCAAAATCATACATAAAATAAATAAATTCCAAAACAAAATGTAACTAGTATTAGGATCCCGCGTTTCGCGACGGGACTGTTAAATTGACCAAAAAAGATATAAGTAAAAACGTTAAACCATAAACTCGTTGCAAGTCGACCCGAAGTCAGTCTGTATCAAGTTACGACATCGAAACTAAACAAAATAAATAAAACCGCCGATGCTAAAATACAACAAATTATCATATGTAGACCCAAAAAATTGGCACGTTACGGCTGCGAAATAACACAATTTCGGTTAGTATCATCGGTGCCAACACCAATTCATAAACATGAATTAGTAAGCCAAAAAAATATTTAAAGTTGAGGTATTAAACGTTGAAACACATATATAAAACCATGCGACGATTGATACTTTTAAATCATGAAAAAAGTTTCGTTCATTGTAAATACGAACAATAAAAAAAATATAAAAGCAAAGTTTAAGAAAATCGTTTAACTGACATATAAAACATGTAAGTCAATCCTTGTCCAAGTTTAGTGTTTAAAAATATAGTTTTGTAAAATATTTTAATTAGTTGAAAAAAAGTAAAATTAAGGAAATAAAAAACATTATTACTATGCTAGTGATTTAGTGGGTATAATAGTTAATAAAATATTTAAAAATTGAATAGTAATCTTGTGAGGAGGATTCAATTCTCTTTTTAATATATATATTAATGCATAAACATGAAACTTTTAAACTAATCAAGTACTTTTACAGTTTTACCATCCTCAAAACAACTATTTCTCAACTCATCATAACCATAATAACCACTACACAGTCATTGACTCTTAACTTCAAAAGCATAAAGGGTAAGTAAACTTACAGTAAGCTGTAAATAAACCACCCATTAACACAACACATAAGTTTAAAGAGTCGAGTACAAGGGCAAAAGGGTAAAATCTCACTCTTCCACTGTGACAATAAGTTCAAACTCGATAAGTGACAAGTTGTTGTCTTCCTTAACAGAAAAAGCAGCCGGCTCAGTTACTTCAACACGCCCCCATCTGTCCACTGCAAGCCTCATGGACCCTTTGTACATGTCGATTTTTGCATTTCGTAAAATTACAGTACTGCCCTCCTTCATGGCGTCCACTGAAAAAGTTGTGTATTTTATTAATAAGATAGTTAGGCGTGTAAACGAACCAAACGAACACAAACGAGGCAGGTTTGGGATCGTTCGTTTAACTTTAATCGAACACGAACAGATAAACAAACAAGGTTTTCGACTTTTCGTGCTCGTTCATTAAAAAAATCAGCGTGTTCGTTTGTGTTCTTTCACTAACAATATAAACGAACGCTTCAATAATATAAATGGACAAAGTGACGAACATAACGGAACACAGATGAACAAATATAAACGGACATAATTGAACGAGCACTAATAAAAATAAACATGAACGTTAACCTGTTGAGCCTCAAAAGATAATAAAACTAGACTAAATTGTAACGACCTAAAAAAATTAAATGAATATATAAATTAGCAGACTTATGCAAACTAAATTAACGAACATTAATATATTTTAATAAACGAACGTTCACTAACATACACTAACATTCACAAACAAATAAACGAACAAGTTTTGACACCACAATTTTCCATATTTTTTTAATAACCGTGTGATTGAAATCCAAATGAGAATTATTAGGGGTGCAAACGAGCCGAGCTGCTCGGGAGCTACTCGAGATCGGCTCGTTAAAAAGCTCAAACGAGCCGAGCTTAATCGAGCCGAGCCCGAGCTCAAGCCTAAAAGTAAGCTCGTTTAATAAACGAGCCAGAGCTTCACTTATCGAGCTTGAGCCGGCTCGCGGATACATATATATTTAATAATTATTAATTGGTATATATATATATATATATACAATTTTAAGGAAAAAATAACTAAATAACATATATTATTTTATATATAAATTTATTATGAAAATAAATATACAAATATAATTATAAATATATAAAAAATTAATTAATAAATATTAAACCAGCCGAGCCGAGCTCGAGCTTGAAAAACTACGAAACGAGCCGAGCTCGAGCTTTATTAATAAAGAACAAAACGAACCAAGCTCGAGCTCGAGCTCCGTATAAGTTAAACGAGCCAAGCTCGAGCCTGGTCGAGCTCGGGCTCGGCTCGTTTGCACCCCTAAGAATTATAAGGTAAATAAACACGCGATTTTAATGCCAATAACATAGCAAAAGCTCAACCAATTAACATGTAACAATTCATACGCAATTAACACTAAACGTTAGATATTATATATAAACAGATTAAAGTAGTAAAACATACCTTGATCATTTCTAGCAGTGAAGACAAACAATTCCCGTTTCATCACCAACCAAACATTCAGCTAGACGCATGTTTCTACCTTGATTCCCGTTGTGACCTCGTGTCGTTATTGCTTTTGAGCTAACCACTTTTACAGTTAGGTTAAGACCAAAAGCATTGGGACAAAGCTCACTGATCTTAACGAATGCGTTGTTGCTTGATTTGTTCCGCCATTTTCCAACAAAGCCTATAGTAATATAGTGTTATATACATGGAGAAATCTAATAATAAAGTGGTGCAATAAACATTTTTGCGAGATGTAACAGTAACAAGAAGCCCTTTTTTCGATTCAAACACCAAAGCACTACTATAAAAAACTAAAAAAATGATCTTTTCGCTGTTTTGATTGCGTTAAACAAAACGGTCGTAATTGACTGCCAAATATATCTTACATGCATCTACTAAAACCACAACCAGTTTTTAGATTGAATGTGATATTGTGTATGATTAGTGTTGTAAAAAACGCGAATAGGCGCCGATTAATTGGTGATCAATTAGAAATCGGAGGGATAACGATTTGATCTCACCTAATCGGCCCCTAAAACCGGTACCGGTCAAAAATCAACCAACATTGGTCAAATTCGGCCAAAATCGGTCAAAAACTTATTTAAAAAACTATACCTTATTATTATTGAAATTTCTATATATAAAGATTTGTGTGTGTGTGAGTTTACATATAAAACTCCAATCCAATTAATCCCGATTAAGCGCTAGCTGATACCCCATAGCTAGGGGTGTAAACCAGCCAAGCAGCTGCTAGTGAGCTACTCGAGATTGGCCTATTAAAAACTCAAATAGAGCTGAGCTTAACCGAGCTCGAGCTTTGCATATTAAGCTCAAGCCGGCTCACGAGCTCAAACAAGCTTTTCATTTATAGCATTTTTATTCAATATATTTATAAAATAACTATCATTATGCATAAAATTTAGATAAAAATAATTTAAGTAATATATATTATATTATATTATATAAAAATAATAATTATATACATAAATAATAATTAAAGAATTAACAAATAACAAACAAGCCGAGCTCGAGCTTGGCTCGTTGCACCCCTACCCACCGCTGACTAGCGCCTAGTAAGTTCTACAACACCGTGTACCCTAATCATCAATAATAAAAATCATTAACATATAAAAACCTAAAATATTTAATCTTTCCCATTTTAACTCATAAACTAAATCACAACTAAACACACAAATTGACTTTTAACAACCAATAAGTTGTCTTCACGATTTAATTCAACAATTAACAAACTAAGACATAATTCAATACACAAATGCATGCATCACAGACTAATTAACTATTTAAACCTAATCATGTATTAATTCGAAACAATTCAACATTCTAATTTGAAGAATATAATTGAAAGCATATGAGATCGGATACATGTGAATTGAAAATTGGATCGGTTAATAGAATTGAATTTACTGACCTGAGAGATATGTGTACGGAATGAAATGAAGTTGATGAGAGTATAAATGGGTTTTTATAGTTAGGGTAAATGAATCTGGATCCTCAATTCGGATCCCCCGTGGATATTATTAAATTATTGATTATATTTGTTTAGTTTGATGCATATATAAAAAAGTTAAAAAGGTGTTTGCTGTTAAAAGTTATAAAATAAGTGTAATCCACTTTTAAAATTTGGTTGATTTGGATTATGGAATTTTTGAACATAATTTGCGAATGAGGTTGTGGTCGAGTGGTAAGAAAGGCATTTGGTATTTCATGTGACCCATGTTCGATTCATGTTCATCGTTATTTAGTTTCGGCGGCATCAGGTGATGATGAGGGACTAAACATGTAGGTGACGTTCAATAGTTGGATCTTTCAACTTAACTGGTTTATCTCACCACATTGTCGTGTCTCCGGTCGAGTATTCACGGGCGTTGGCCTTAGGTGAGGATTTTCTCCGAATCAAAAGGCTAGTGTATCCCCATATAATGAATTTAATCAGTAGCCAATTTGAAGGATTCGTTGGACGTTAAAAAAAAGAAATTTGTATATAATTTACTTTGTTGATAGTTAGGAATATTGTCCAATAATTGGTCAAATAAGTCACTATTATGAAATGAAACGTATTATCTTAAGACGTGTCCAAATGAGCTGGTATCAATATCACCACCAACGCTAACACCATCAACACCCCCATTAGTGTCGTTGTCACCGCCTTCTCCATCACTTACCATCATGGGCCATCACCATTCACCACCATCTTATAATGGTTATCACCACTAACTTGTCATCACCTGCCGCAATTATAGCACGTGAACTTATTTTAATATACTTTTTTCTACAACTACTTAGTTTGACCGAGTCCATTTTTGTCAGGATCATGTTATGACCCACACCAAGTTTTTACATTTTTAGACATCTTGTTTTGATGTTTTGTATTGACTTGGCTATGTTTTGGCCCATTGTCCAGCCCGCACGATTTAGCAAGTTTATAAGCTTTCTTGTTTTTGTTTAGTTGCAAATGCTAAATCAATAATCTTGCTTGTGAGTCTTGAAACCGGGTTTGAGTCATCTTTGTAGTCTCGAGTTTGGATCTTACTATAAACACATAAAGAAACTTGCTAAAATGGGACGTGCGGTTAGAGTATCCGGACATCCTCCGACAGTTAGGTACTTAGGTTAGTGTTCATACGAGAATAATGTATGGCAAAATAGTTTTAACGTTAAAACCTTAGAAGGTGTTACGGGGAATGGGCCAATACATATGGGCCGAACCTATGTGAACCCGGTCTAGAGCCCAAACCACCTCAACAATTGGCATTTGAGTGTAGGGGTGCACAAATCGGGTTTTTCAAATACCCGGTTTTGCAATGGAGTTGGGTTCGGGTATGACCGGGTATTGGCAACACCCGGGTCGGGTTTGGATCCTTTACAAAAGATGGATACAACAAACAGAAACATACCCAAAACTTTACAAAGAAAGATAATAGGTGTAAGCATATTTATATAACTCTTTCTTTTGAGAATTACATGTGAGTAAAGTACTCTGATCAAAATATCGAAAGTTATACATAAAAGCAACATTATTCGTAACAAAGATAGATACAACCAAAATGAAAACAGATAAATAGAAAATATCAAAAACTGTAAGCATATATTGACATAAAACTTTCTTTAAGGGAATTACAAACATATCGGTAAAGTACTCCGATCAAAACAAGTTACACATAAAGCAACGTTATTCGTACCGAAAAGATAGATACACCCAAAACGAAAACACATAAACAGAAATATACCAAAAACTGTAAGCATATTATATAAAACTCTTTAAGGGAATTACATGTATATCGGTAAAGTACTCCGATCAAAACAAGTTACACATAAAGCAACGTTATTCGTAACAAAAAGATAAATACACCCAAACTGAAACCACATAAACAGAAAACATACTCAAAACTTTACAAACTTGATGCAACCCAAGACTTAAATTAAGTTTTTTTTAAACCTCTATAGTTATTGTAAAGATGTAAACAAGTGTTGTTGATGAAGAGTGTGAGAATCCATTCATTTATATGAGAGATGATGAGATGCCAAAGTCAAGATTCCAAAGGTCAAAAGATCCATTCACAAAGTCATAATGTCCACCCTTTAGTGAAAGCTTTTTGTTCACCACAGCTTCTCTCACAAAGGGGTATGTTAATAGGTTCCCTAGAGATACATTCACAGCCTCCTGTGTTTGTTGCACAATACATTAAAGGTGGTCACACATTCATATTCTAAAAGGATATGAGCCTGATTAGGGGCGCAAACGAGCCGAGCCCGACCTCGATTAGGCTCAAGCTCGACTCGGGCTCGGCTCGTTTATTATTAATTAATTATTTTTTATTTAATTATAATTATTTTTGTATATTTTTTCTATTATAAATTTATGCATAAAATAATATATATTATTTAGTTATTTATATTTATGTTTTCATAACATTATACATATTAATTAATAGTTATTAAGTATATATTTTAAAAAATTATATAAATGAAAGGCTCGTTTAGGCTCGCGAGCTGGCTCGAGCTCGATTGTGAAGCTCGGGCTCGGGTTCGTTTATTAAACAAGCTTACTTTTAAGCTCAAGCTCGGGCTCGGGCTCAATTAAGCTCGGCTCGATCGAGCTTTTAAACGAGTCGATCTCGAGTAGCTCGCGCGCAGCTCGGCTTGTTTGCACCCATAGTGCCCTGACATATATAGTTATTGTTAATAATTTGAAAAAAATGGCAAAAGGATACTTGCGGGGCCGACCTTAGCCTATTGGTGAAGCTTATTTAGGGCCAGGGGCGGCCGGGGCCCTGTTTTTCTGCGCAATAGTGTAAATTTTCCCGTTCTAAACTGACCTACTTCAAGACGAGCCCATTTTCGTTACAGCCCGTTTTGATAATTTTTTTTCCAAAACGACTCATTTCAAGGTGAGCCCATTGTGGTCAGAACCCATTTGACCAAAATTATTACGAAGCTACTACCCGCCATAAAACAACCCGTTTCAAGATGGGCCCATTTTGGTATGACCCGTTTTAGACCGAACCAAATTGATGTTTCTTTAAAGCAAATCACTTTGACCCAAACACAACTTGACCCGTTACCAAACTTACACATTATGTTGCTGTTTGGTGTACTTATATGCTCTTTTTATGGTTTAATTTATACAAAGTTTGGTAAGTTGGTGTGTAAATACCTTCTCACACTTGGTGCAAAGCTCCGAGTACTCCAAATCGCTGCAATCTGCTTTCACTTTGCTCTTAGCCGGCAAACCGATTTTAACCCATTGTTCTATGAAATCACTGCCCATTCAATATGCAACACAAAACTGTTAGTTTGTACTTTGTATTAGTTTAAGTTAAGCAAGTTCAAGAATATATTAATTTCCTTTTTGTAGTCTAAACATACAATATGTATGACTAAAGTAAAAGTATGCAAATCTAATGGTTTTTATTTAGCTTTTCATCATATTGAGCTGGTAATGCGTGTCAGTCATAATAATAATAATAATAATAATAATAAAGGAAAATCTTGATTATTTGTTTCATATACTTAAAGATCAAGTTTATTTCCTCAAACAATAAATAAATATTATACTGTTAGTTGTTGTCAATAATAACATATTAACATCTATTTGAAATGATAACTACTACTAACTACATGATCTATATGACATTCTATAACGAAAATATGAATACTATAATACTCGTCAATCAGTCAATGGCATGATCTATTAATATTATACTGTTACGTTGTTATCTGTTGTCAATAAACATACCTTTTTTTGAAATGATAGTTACTACTAACTAAATGATCTACATGACATTTTATAACGAAAATATGAATACTATAATACCCATCAGTTAGTCAATGGCATGATCTATTAATATTATACTGTTATATTGTTATTTGTTGTCAATAAACATCTTTTTGAAATGATAGCTACTACTAAGACTGAGGGGTGTGGGGGCTTCAACGGGGGCGTTAGAGCCCCTCCGCTCGCGCCCCCAGGCGCTAACACCACACCACCAGGGCGCTAGCGGGGGCGCTAACGGGAAAAACAAGGCAGGCGTGAGCTGGTTAGCGGGAGAAGAGAGAGAGAAAGTTATCTAGGCTTTCAAAAAGAGCCGTTGGGCTCATATTAAATTAAAAAAAATATATATTTTTTCTTAAACTTTTAATATATACCTTTATAAAATATACTCCATTTCACAATTATACACCTTTCCTCCTAAAATCCTTTCAAAATTAACACAAAAAAAAATGTCGTGGTACTCGTCTGATTCCGACTCCTCCGAAGAGGATGATTTGCTTCTTCATGTAGGGGGAGTTTTGACCGCAACCGTGGTGGATCTTTTGCAAATCAAGCCCAGCAACCTAGAGTCCCGAGAGTTAGAGCACCACCTCGTGATCGTGATCGATCGGGTGCTAACGATACTTTGATTAGGCATTATTTTAGCCCTCAACCGGTATACGAGGAGTCGGATTTTCGAACTCGTTTCCGAATGAGCAGACAATTGTTCATGCGTATAGCAAGTGATTTAGAGGCACGGTATCCCTTTTTTCAACAAAGGAAGGATGCTAGGGGTCTCCTCGGTTTTACCTCTCTTCAAAAATGCACGGCTGCTATCCGTCAATTAGCGTACGGCATTTCGTCGGACGCTTTGGATGAGTATTTACAGATGTTGAAAAGGGTTGCACGTGAATCCCTTCATTTTCTGCCAAGGTAAAAAACATTGATTTTAGTTTTTATTAAATATTTATTACATTTTTTAATATATATTATATGTTTATAGATTATTTTAATGCCTATAACTATAGATATATATATACTTATATCGTATTTATATACGTAGGAGTCATATCGATTTACTCTCGGAGATATATGCGTAAACCTACAATGTATGACATCCAACGCATATATGAGGTGCACGCAGAAAAACATGGTTTTCCTGGGATGCTAGGTAGCCTCGATTGTACGCATGTTGGATGGGCTATGTGTCCAACGGCCTGGCGAGGTCAGTTCCACCGTGGTGATCATGAAGGGCCGACCCTTATACTTGAGGCGGCGGTGTCACAGGATCTTTGGTTTTGGCATGTTTTTTTTGGTGTTGCTGGGTCAAATAACGACCTTAATGTTATCGATCAGTCACATTTGATCAACGACCTTATCGACGGGGTTGAACCACCTCAAGCTTTTGTTGCAAATGGAGAACTCTTCAAGTACGGGTACTATCTGGTCGATGGTATTTACAACGAATGGGCTTTGTTAGTTCAAGCTTTTACAGATCCAATCGCCGATAAACGGAATTATTTTACGAAGAAGCAAGAGTCTGCTAGAAAAGATATTGAAAGAGCTTTTGGAGTTCTGAAAAAACAATATTATGTGCTGGCGAACCCGATACGTTATTGGACTCGGGAGAGGATAATGGACGTCGTCTACACGTGTCTGATCCTACACAACATGACGTTAGAAGACGAGGGCAAAGCTATCTGCCAAAACTACCAAGGTGACATTCCGCCACAACCGTCCACAATCAGTGAACAACAAAGACTTCATAACATAGCAAATATCAAGAGCCGTGAGACACACGGGAATCTTCGACATGAGTTGGTTGAACATTTGTGGGCGATGCGACCCGATGATCTTGTATTAGATTAGTGTTATTATTAAGTATTATTGTTTGTTTAACTTTTAGTATGTTTTTTTTTGTAATTTGAATTTTAGATATTAATGTGTGTTTTTTTTAATATTTTATGTGTTTTTTTAATAATATGTTATTTGAATATATTTATAAAAAAAATAAAAAAAAAATTTCGCTGGAGCCCCTCCACACCAGGGGCCAGGGGCTCCAACACCCCCCTTATCCAGTTTCTCTCTCTGTCACACGTCATAATATTATTGGTTCTTGGCTCTGCTGAAGCCCCCGTTAAAGCCCCCACACCCCTCAGTCTAAATGATCTACATGACATTCTATAACGAAAATATGAATACGATAATACACGTTAATCAGTCAATGGCATGATCTATTAATATTATATTGTTATCAGTTGTCAATGAACATCTTTTTTTGAAATGATAGCTACTACTAACTAAATGATCTATATGACATTCTATAACGAAAATATGAATACTATAATGTCTTTCAATGGTATGATCTATAAATATTTATACTATTATAGTGTTATCTATTGTCAATAAACATCTCTTTTTGAAATGATAGCTACTACTAGCTAAATGATAAATATGACATTCTATAACGAAAATATGGATATTATAATATCTTTTCACGGTATGATCTATAAACATTATACGGTTATAGTGTTATTTGTTGTCAATAAACATATATTTGAAATGACAACTACTACTAACAAAACGATCTATATGACGTCCTGTAACGGAAATATGAATATATATGTAATACCTTTCGACGACGATATGATCTATTTTTTGGATATTTTAATTGGTTGAAAAATATTTGTATGCAAAATAATAAAGTGACAAGTTACCTAGCAGTGGTTCCATCATCTGGTATGGACATGAGTCCTTTAATCCCACCACAACAGCTGTGTCCAATGACTACAATATTCTCCACCTGAAAGCACAATACCAATAATATTATTATTATTATTATTATTATTATTATTATTATTATGAATGACCAACAAATATAATAAAAAGAACACTAGCAAGAAGCTAGCAAACCCAAGAACATACGCCAGTTCAGTTCACCAAAAACAAACAGAGACAAACGCAGACAAAATACCAATATTATTTAAGTCATAGCTATATTAGGGTAAAAGAATATTTAGAAATATAAAAGAATTAAAACTAGTAATTGAATATTGATTTACCTCCCAATTGCTAGGATCACTAATACCTTTAGGTAATGGTTATTCACACTCCCTTTTTGGATATTCACACACCCTTTTAGACCAGGTGTAGTGGTCACGTTGTTGGCCAACGTTTTGTGAAAACGCGGGGTACACCGCCCCCCCGCGTTATGTTGAATTTTTTTTTTGTGCGTTTTAGATACAACGCGGATAATGTCAACAAAAAACAAGTGTATAACTCTGGAAACACTGCCCCCCTCCAAGTTATGGAGGCTTTATGACTACACTTGTTTTTTGTACAAAATCATAACTCTGACTGGACGTCACGTGGCGCATAACCCCTTGATGTGAAGCTTTACGACTACACAAGGTCTTAACACACATATTATCTCTATATACACCCTATAAAGGGTGGATGAATAACACATCTCTTTCTTTAATTGGCCCATGAATTTTTTTTATTAAAAAAATAAGGAGAAAAGTTATTGGATTAGAAAAGGATAAGTAAAGAAATGGGCCCCACTGAATTATTGCAAAGGTAAACCGTTTAAGGCAAGGTAAGGCTGAGGGGTGTGGGGCTTCAACGGGGGCGCTAGAGCCCCTCCGCTCGCGCCCCCAGGCGCTAACACCACACAACCAGGGCGCTAGCGGGGGCGCTAACGGGGCGCTAGCGTGAAAAACAATGCAGGCGTGAGCCGGTTAGCGGGAGAAGAGAGAGGGCTGCACAACTTTTGATGGTTTTTTGACCGTTGGGAGCCGAACAAACCAAAAAAAAAATATTTTTCCTATATAATTATACCCCATTTCACCCATTTTTATACCAAAACTTCAAACCTTCACCCAAAATCAATTCATCTTCTTAACTTTTTTTTAAAAAAATGGCTGGAAATTGGTTCCCAAACCTTGATTCAGATTATCTTGACGATGATTTATGGTCGTCACCGCACCAACCGATGTTTTATTCGGAGCCGCAAGAATCATCCGGCTTTCAACCATCCAACACACAACCGTCTCCTAAATTTGTTGTTCCAGAGACACAAGAATCACACAGTGAAGCTACGGGACCAAAAAGACGCGTCCACCGGAAAAAACAAGTTGCAACGGACGGGTCGGGACCGGCTTCGACTCCGAGGACGAAACGGAAAGCCACTCCGTGATCATCGGATGAGAAGGAAGCCACTCTTGTGAAGCTACAAGAATGTTTTTTTTAGTACTTTAATTTTTATTTTATTTTTAGATATTAATGTGTTTTTTTTATTAATGTGTGTTTTTTTTAATAATTTATGAGTTTTTTTTAAATAATACGTTGTTTGAATATATTTATAAAAAAATAAAAAAAAAATTCACTGGAGCCCCTGCTGGAGCCCCTCCACACCAGGGCCAGGGGCTCCAACGGGGGCTCCAACACCCCCCTTATCCAGTTTCTCTCTCTGTCACACGTCACAATATTATTAGTTGGAGCCCCCATTAAAGCCCACATTAAAGCCCCCCACACCCTTAGCCTAACACATTCTTTTTCTCTTTACAAAATATGTGAAAATGAAAAGATGGAATATGCTAATATGCTATTGCCTTATAATTTTTATTTCATCTATTACATATATTTACATGTATATAAAAAGTAGAGGTTTTATAATATGGTTAAATGTTGTTTTAAATAGCTTACTTTTTTTAAAGTTATTCTTTTATCATAGAAGTTATAATATTAATGCATCAATAAGGCTTTTTATGAAATAAAAAGGTAAAGTTTTATTTTCTCAAATAATAAGCTAATATTTTAAAAGATGCTTGTTAGGTATACTCATAATTTAAAAAAAAAGTAAACAAATATTAGATGAACAAAATAAAAAACAAAACTTATATAATAATTAAATGAATGTCTAGATGCCCCTCCTCTTTGACTAAAAAAAATCATGTCTAGATGTCTTATATTCAAAAATAAAAGAGACATGATAATGAGATATGATGAATTTAGATACCCTTGTACCCATAATTTCATTTTGACTTAAGAGAATCTTCTTAAACTCCATGATGAGCATATTCCAATATATGTGACTCATAAAGAGTTATGGAATTTGTAAAGTGATAGGTGGACGGTTGCCACTATTCCACTAGAGAAACCTTTTTTTTCTTTCTAAAGATGACACTAGAGAAAATCTCTCTCTTTTTCAGAGGTGGTTATTATTTATTTATTTTTTTAAGTAAAGCCAATCACCCCATTATTTAGATTTAGACGACAAAAATCACTGCTTTAAAAGTTTTTTAATATTCACCTTTAAGTGCAGTACTGCATATTCAATGGCCGCACCTGCTCCAGAGTGTTTAATCTGCACAAAAGGTATTTTGATAAGTCAACTAAAGTAATAACTAGTCCCACAATTATTGATCCAAGATAACTATTATTCAAAGCAACCACTTGCTTAATAAGTTTAATCATTAGTTTCTATACATAGGAATCTATGGGTTATATAGTAGGGGTGTGCTCAATTTGGGTCGGTTTTGAAAATCTTTCGGTTTCGGTTCTAGTTTTTCGCTTTTGTCATTTGAGCTTAAAAATTTTTGGGTCAAATATTTTTTTTTGGGCTTTTTCAACCTAAATCAATTTGTTGATTAATAACTAATTGATTTTATACATTTGGGGAAAAAAATACCGGAGTTACATATTTAATATATTTTTATAAATTACTTATAATAAAATATAAAATGAAAATCCATAAACTCGTTCAGTTTTTATTTACCTAACCGTAAGTTCAGTCTTAATAAATAAATAAACCAAACCGTCGATTTTTGTTTCAGTTTGGTACTTTGGTTTTTTCAGTTTGTTCGGTTTTAGTTTATGCACTCTCAAACCCCTAGTTTATAGCATTTCAACATTATATAATGTATCCTTATGTGTATATAGTTTGACCATGTGCTGGACAACATGTTAGCAATTATGAATTTATGATTGAAAGATGCTTATGGGTTTGACTTCTTAGAGAGAAAAAAAACTATATTAATTAATCAAGTATTCTAGAAATGAATATAGTATTGATCAGTTAGCTAGATCTATATGTAAAATCAAGATAATTAATTAATTGTAAAGTTTTGAGAGATCACCGTGTCATAAGGAGGAACCATGTTAGCAATGTTTCTAACCACAAAGGCTTCACCAGGTTGAAAATCCAGGATGTGTGATGGGCAAACTCGAGAGTCCGCGCAAGCGAATACCAAAAACTGTGTTATAGTTAAACCAAGAAATTAAGAACATGGATGTAGTGTACATTGTCCCATGTAAAAAATTTTATGTTAGATTTCATCTGTATTAATCTCTTCCATTGATAAGCTAAGTTATACTGTATTATAAATAATGGAGGTAAATAATATGATAGGCATGTTTTCACTTTTCAGTATCATTTAACTATTTTTTATGTGCAATATTCACATGTGTTAAAAAAAAGAACTGGTAGTTTTTTAATAGGTATGAGGAAAAAATATATGAATTAAAAAAAGAAAGAAACAATTGAGAATAAAACAAGTTTTATACATTTAACACTTTAAATACTTTTAAACATAAATTTATAAATAAAGTGGGACATGATAAAAAGTAAGAGATTCATGTAAATAATTTTACATTTAAAGTAATCAATCCTTTTAGTTCAATTTAGAACAAACTTCAATTTTTATGTTTATTGAGTAAAATTAAATTTGATACAAGTAATTAGTAAACTCAATGAAATATGCAAGCAGTCATTCTCACACATATAGTTTTAAAGTATCTGTCCTTTTTTAGTAACTAGATCAAAAGTTAATTATATGTATCTCACATAAACACTTTTTATACAATTTGTTAGCTTTTTGTGCACTTTTCTCAAAATCATTTACTTTATATATATATGATATAAAAAGATAAATGTAAATAATGTGAAACAACTAAAACTATAACTAGTGTTGATAATAATTGAAAAAAGAGGTGACCTTGGGGCTTTGGCCTTTAGCAAGCTCACCATACAAAGTGGGGTTTGTTCTGCACACACACAAAAAAGAAGCATTAATGTCAAGTGATAGGTAAGGGACTAAGGGTATATATTTCTTTTGGGATAAGTCCTTTTCTAGATCATTAAAGATCAAACTAAAACACTTTTAATGTATATAAATTAGTATAGATCTAATGATCCTGTTAAACATATGATGGGACCATCAACCATGACTTACCTAACAAGTAAAGAAACCACAATCAAATTCTAACTTAAAACATATCAAGGAATTCAAGTTAACATTAACAATAAAAATAATCTTAGCCATGTAATATGCATGCAAACCACCATTTAAACTCAATTTAGTAGGCTGGCGCCCTCTTCATTTAAGTTTTAACGCCGGCTAATTATTTCATCGTCAACGCCAAGAGCACAAGCCCCTATGGGATCTAAGTTGGTAACGGCGCAAGAGCATGGGTTGAGGGGTCACATCTTTTTCCAAATACTCAAACCACCCGCTCACAATTTTATTAAAAGAAGTTAAAAGTTACTTGTACTTTAAATTAAACATTATGTGTTTTAGAAAAAAAAGTTATTTAAAGTCCAATACCTACTTAAACATTATTGCAACAGTCACCTTTTTAATTTTTTAGTTAAACCATCATAGACAAAACCGTCTTATAATGAAAACCTAATTCATTTAAGAGATTGTGTTTACACTATTTTTAACTGAAAAAAATAGATAAATAAAAAGAAAAAAAGACAAGTCAAAGCATGATAAAGGAGAAAAAATATCACCCTATGCCCTTTTGTGAGTATGTGGCTGGCATTTCACCTAACTAATAGAAAAGTCTAAAATTTTTTGAATAAATAAAATAAAATGGCTGGTGGATGATGACTTATTATAATTAATTAATTGTTTATTTATTTTTATTCTTATTTTTATTTGTAATCTGAAACTGTTCAACAGTTTAATAATTTGCTTCTTATCAGGTGTTCAACAGTATAATATACAATAATGAAATTAATGTCTTAAGGTAAAGAAAGGTGACAAAATGGAATCAATTAATAATAATATTGTGTTCCAAAAAGTGGCAGCCAGTACAATCTGTCCACTATAGAAAATATGTTCAGAAATGAGTAGTAATGATTTAGTACTCCTTAATATTATTATTCTTAAAAGGTACAGCAGACAAACGTACTCGTATTTCTCTTTTTTAAACCGTGCAAAACCATCCTTGATTCTCTCCACTGGGTTAAACTCATCAGCATTCGCTCCTTCTAGCTCCGCGGTGAGCTGTTTGATCTTTGCGGCTGCAACGGCGTGGAGGTCGTCTTTCTCACTGCAAAACGGTTAAATTTAACGACGTTAGCGTGACAATAATTGCGTTAAAGGAAACGTTAAAATGCAATAAAATTAGAAAGAGAAAAAAAATCCTAAAAATATATGTTTTACCACTTAAAGTCAAGAGATTGTCCGTTTGATCAAATTGTCTATCCTAAAACGTTGAACCTGACGGTTTAAATAGGAATCAATGGTTTTTTAAACCAATTTTTTTTACCTGACCTCACTAAATATCGTCGAGGCTTCACATACAATACCGTCGGATCTCACAATAAATACTGACGGATGTCACAAATAATACCTTCGTCTCACAATATTTACTATCGGACCTCACAATATAATAACACTGTCTCACAACAGATATCGCCGAATAGACGGTTTATGTGACACATGACACGATATACCTTGTTTAAAAAAACGGGACATTAAAAACATGTTGTGTTATAAGATGGACATTTTGGAAATCTTTTGGTCAAATAGGCAATCTCTTGACATTGATTGGTAGGATTTTCTCATAAAGTTATGGATATGGACATTTTCGGGGATTTTCTCATTAACTTTAGCTTGTTTAAGTTGCTACATAAGCTCGAGCCAAGCTTAGGTCCCTTCAAAATTTTCTCTTAATACATAAAAATAATTTAACACGTATATAAATACAAAATAATTAACCAATAATAAGCGAGTTCAACCCGCATTTGAAAAACCGATTCATGAGTTGAACTCGAGCTTTATTAAAAAAGCTTGAAGTAAGTTAAGCTCAGACTCTTTCAAAGTTTTATCTTAAAATACATAAAAATAATTTGACATTTACATAAACATATACTAATATTAATAAATAATAAATTAACCAAATCAGACCTTAAAAAACGACTCACGTTTTGAACTCGAGCTTTAAAAATGAAGCTCGAAACAAACCAAATTTGTATTTTTATAAATCAAAACAATTCCTTTAACACCTTAAATATTGCCATAAAATTAGGGATAAGGGGCCTGCAAGATGACGACTAGGCTATTGACAGGTGTATGGTGAAAAATCAAAGCGTTTTATCCCATTAATTTTTTTTGAACGGTAAAAAATAATAATAATAATAATATTAATATTAATATTAATATTAATATTATTAATCCAATATTATTACTATTTATGAAAATGACAATTATGATCCATCCAATTAACCGGCCGGTGATGATTCAGGCCGTACTGAACCGTATATTCATAAACAATTTTACCTCAAAAGCTTCTTCAATCCGTTAATCGCGTCATCGATGTTAATCGGCTTTCCGTTACTCGCCATCTCTTCTTCTGCAACCTAATAATAATAATAATAATATGTTTCAGACTGAAATAATCAACAATATATATCGATCACTGAACAATAGAAGCTAAATACCGAATATATCTCGATCAATGAACGCTTGAAAATCGAATAAAAATAAATCATGAAACGGAAACTAGAACCTAAACAATAAATGATCAGTATAACGTTTAGGTTCTAGTTTCCGTTTCAACTTCTTATGAGTTTTACTCTCCGGATTTCGTGAAAATTTGCTCATCTTATGAGTTTTATTTCACGAAATCCGAAGAGTGAGATCAAATTCGATCGAATTGATCAAATAATATGAATCGATGAAGTTAATGATGATTAGCTGATAGTTAGTTTGACGGTTACAAACCGGCTACTACAAATTTACTCAAATTATTCCACAGCGTAACAGCGAATTCGATCAAATTATGTTATAATTAACGCGTCGATCATACTTCATGCATCTACATATCAAATCAGATTCATAATCACATGTTTCGGACCGAAATAACGAGCATATCTCGATCATTAGCTGATAGTTGACTGTCATAAACCGGATAGGATACAAATTGTCATGAATAACAGCAAATTCGATTGAATTATGTTATAAATAGCGCGTAAAACACTTTCGATTATATATCAAATCAATGAATCGATGAAGTTAATGATGATTAGCTGTTAGTTGGACGATTACAAATCAGATACAAATTTACTCGAATTCCACAGTGTAACAGCATATTCAGTTACAATTAACAGGAAAAAAAAAACTCGAGACGAAACTGAAGTCGAGAAGCTAAACAATGAATAACAATGAATGATGAGTAAATTCAAACTAATATGATTTTATAAATATTTTTAGAATTTTAATAACAAGATTAAATAATATGACAATATGAAACAGTATGAATGGATGATGAATAAGTTAATTAAGCAAGTGATAATATAAACCTTTGTTGGTGTGAAAATTGGATGCAAAATCAGCTGCTGATTAAGAGGAAATTGGTATTATAGTTTTGAGTGTGGGGGCTACCCCTATTTATAGCA
The DNA here is from genome assembly GCF_021521415.1 of Bidens hawaiensis. Taxonomy (NCBI): domain Eukaryota; kingdom Viridiplantae; phylum Streptophyta; class Magnoliopsida; order Asterales; family Asteraceae; genus Bidens; species Bidens hawaiensis. The sequence continues at coordinate 93,986 of NW_027495166.1, read as the reverse complement.
ACAAGGTTAAATTAACCATGGTTAAGAGTTTTACACAAATTTTGGAAATTAATTATTTTTTTATTATGTTTTGGAAAATAGGACCCAATCCAGACTGGTCATGGATGATGGATGATGCCAGAGGGTATAATTTATTATTATTATTTATGTCTTCGGTTGGGGTGATGTGGGGTGAGGTTTGTTTTAAGGGAATTTTGGTGTTCATACCTTTGTATCATTGAGAAAAGGTTTTTATAATTTCTATATTTATTTGTTAAAGATAATAAATTGGGTGAGTAAACGGGTCTTACTCGTAATATTAGAGATGGACCTAGGAACTGATCATTTTTTAAATAATTGGGTCTGATTGGTTTGGGTCTCGTGAGTCTTACTCGGCTTATGCTCACCCTTATAGGAACAAATGGGTCCTACCCAAACCCGACTAATGGTATTCTAAGGACCTGGAAACCGGATCTATTGTAATATAACCGGGTCCGATTGGCTAGAGTCTCACTTAGGGATGAGCATGGTACCGGACCGGTACCGACCGGTCCCGATCCCGAAAATCCGTAATTCTTGGTACCGGTACCGAAATATTCGGTTCGGTACCGGTACCGAGACGGTACCGGGATTATACCGGTACCGGAGGTAAAAAATCGGGAAATACCGGTACCGTACCGATCCCGAAACTTAAAACTTTGGTACCGATTTGGTACCGTCCGATTTCGGTACCGGTACCGGTACCGATCGGTACCGGTCCCGATTTTGCTCATCCCTAGTCTCACTGGTCTTGCGGGTCTTACTCAGATTATGCTCACCCCTAGCTAAAAATGTTTAATCTATAAAATATTCGGTTTTAAACCTATTGAACCGAAATGTTTTCAATCATTTGAAGCTCAATTAGTTTAAAACCTAGGACTTTAATCACATGTATTGGGCTAATGATTTTCCTATTTGTAAATCCACAAAAAATTGTTCCATTACAAAATTGAGAAATCCGAACTAAGGTACCTGAAATCCATATAAATAACATTTGTCTTTTTTTTAAATGCAGGTTTTCGGTTTGAAACTAAAACGAATCAAATTATAATTCAATTTCACCATCTTGAATTCGATTCTATTTTCTGTTTTGACAAAAGAAAAAAATAACAGGAACCAGTGTTTAATAATTGTCTATTTAATAAACGTAACATTAAGTTGTAAGCACATATGCTTTTAGGTACTTCGGGGGCTCTTTCTCTTACTATGATACGATATGATATAATAGAATAAACTAAACGCCATCACTAGGCCTTGCATTTCGGCTACATATATATAGGAAGTTTTTAACGGAGAAGATACATGTTAAATAATATCTTGAAAAAATATGAAGGATATATGTGATTCAATAGAAGATGCTTACGCCTCACTTGTTCCTATATTCTTACGTAAGTCTAAAAGACAAAAATGGTCGGTCTAAACAAGGTTTTATGGTAAGATATAGTAGGAAAACTAATATAAAGATGGGTCTATACTAGGAAAACTAATATAAACATGAACAAAGGTTAAATGTAACACCTCAACCCATTAGGATTGTTACATTGAAAGTATTATGCTAAGTTTAATAAATTCATCAATTTCATGTTAAAACACAATCACTATAGTTTGAAATGAAAACTAGTTTTTCCAACATATATACATGCATACCTACTTACATACACATACACATACACATACACATACACATACACATACACATACACATACACATACACATACACATACACATACACATACACATACACATACACATAAGCTGGTGTTGGTGTTGGTGGTGGTAACAAATGTGATGATGCTGACAACTAATAGGTGGAGATGGCGCTAGTGGTGGCGTTGAAAGTGACGACGGTGATGGAGATTAGATATCATTGTCCTAGGTGTTGTGCTTTTCTGCTTATTCTAATCCATTTTTAGTTAAACTTTATGCGTTTTAACAAACTATGACCGATGATGACCAACAAAGACAACCTAATTCCACCCCCCCACCCCACCCCCCACCCAAAAAAAAAATACATTTAGAGACTCATAGTAACACAAAACCAACTATTTGGGCATCTAGTATTGCTTTTAGGTACAAAATGGTTGTGTATTGTCTCACAATTCATTGTTAAGAAAACAATCTCTTATTGAAAAACATGTTAGACTGGAAGTAACCATTTTCACCACAACCTATTGGGTACCATCACCTTCAGGGCCGGCCCTTGGGGGTGTCAGGGTGGTCGACGACATAGGCCCGACACCCCATTATGCTCGAATTTTCTTTTTAAAAAAAATATATGTATTTTTCTTAAATACAATATGTATATTTTAATGTTTAAACTCAATCCTATTTTTGTACAAAAGTTTTTTACACAACCCAAATTATAACCAAGTAAACTAATATAAAAATTAAAAATTTTAAACCCAACAAAATAAATACTCCTTAAGACTCAAAAAAAATTTCGCATTCAGCCCAACACATTTTTTTCTTTCTCTGAGCCGGCCTTGATCACCTTACTATCACCATTGTCAATGCCATCTCCACCACCATCGTGGCCGACACTATAGTTACGATCATGGCCTCGCCATCACATAATATGTTATGACTTAAGTCAATTGATATCTTTTTTCTATTCTTGAACCCTTTTGATCCGAACACAATTTGAAACGAATCCGGTTACATAACCCTATCGTCTTGTTTATATTGGATCTTTCTTAGCATCACCCATGGTTAAAAACTTAAAACCAAAACATAAAAAGTAAAAATAATAAAAATATATAATAATAATTAAATTAGAAAGACACGGGCCAAAATATCAGTTATGTTATGTCACATATTTAATAATAACAAAAGTTACATGTGTGACTCGTATCCTTATAGTTGTCCATTCAATTCATTTAAAAGTCATCTTATATGCCACTTATAGAAATGCTTATCGAATAGCCATTGACTTTATTTACAAATTAATAATTATGAGAAAAATATCATTTTGATTTATAAACATTTAATTATTGCACTTTATTCGTATAAAGAAATAACGTATTTCATTTTAATGACTAATAAATTTCTAAATCAAAATTATCTTTTCTGTTAACTACGTATTATAATGCTAGTCAGATTAATTTTGGTTGATATCTTTTAGCTTCCTTTTGTCAAAATTATTTAAGAAAAATATTAATTAATCAAATAAGAGAGAGCATAATTATTGATTTTAATTGACTTTATCTTTTGTCTTATAACTGATTTAGTAATTAATTAACCAAATGTTGCAACGTTTTGTGGCTCATCTGACCACCAAGGGACTAGCTTTCAAAAGTAAATATGCGAAAAACTGAAATGTTTTTTATATTCATTTAATATTTGTTTTTATTTATTTGCTTAATTTGAATCGTGTATACGTGTTACTTAAAAATGGTTGAATTTTGATAAGTATACAACATTTCTACTTTTAAATGACAAGTATTATAATTTTATAAAAGAACTTATCATATAAAATTCTTACCAATGGCTTCTTGACACAACATAGTGTGATGCAATTCTTAAATTTCCCAGCCATCTATTATCCTCGATGTTTCAGACCTGGTATAAATCACAAAAATATTAAGAAAACAAACTATTATTATCTTGAATATGATTTTACGGGTCTTCAAAAATACACATATTTATAATTTTTCTTTAGCATATCACAATGCTATAAAACACCAACCAGGGGCGGATCTATAGTAGAAATGGGTGGTTCCCCGGAACCACCCGAGTTTCGAAATAATAGTGTATTTGTATATATAAAACATTAGAGGAACCACCTTATAAATTAGGAAGGAACCACCTTAAAAACATTTGAAACGCTTGGCCGGCTGGTAAGGTGCAAGTTTTGTAACTTGAAGGTCACAAGTTCAATTCCGGATTTCCATATAATTTTTGAACTTTTTTTCTTGAACTCTTCCTTTTTACTAACTACTGCACAACCCATTTAGGGTTTTATTAGTCAAAAAATAAAACACACCGACACTAAACACAATGGCGCCTGCTATCTCCCCTGTCCCCTCGTCCCCGTCGGCCGTTCCCCGACCACCACCGCAGCTTTTCAGGCCGTTCTCCAACCTCCTGCCTTCCTCTCCTCCTGTCTTCTACTCTTCCTCGAAGCTCGATTGCTCGAATCCTCCCACTTTGAAGGTAAGTTTGCATTCATTTGTTAAATATTAATTGTTCTTGACTTGTTAATTATTCTTGATTGCTAACTACTTAATTGTTAGGTTATTTGTTAAATTTAGTTTTAATGGCTTGTGGTCACGAATAATATGTTTCAAATCATGGTTGTCGGTGTTGGGTGTTAAAATAGTTGGAAAGATAAGAGTGGTGGTGTTGGTGGATGTTTTTTGTTGAGGTAAGGTTAATTGTGTTAATATGGTTTCTAACCGGCCCGAACCTCAAACGGACCCGGAATTTATTATTGTATTTTTATTATGTAATGAACTTTGCCCGAACCATCTAACCGACCCGAACCTCAAACCGACCCGGAATTTTTTATACCCGATTCTATGAAATTGAATCATCTAAAAGTTGTGCACCACCTGAAAAAAATTCCTGGATCCGCCACTGACACCAACAAATCTTGCAATATTGGTATCAACATGGTCTCAATGAATTTCTAAAATTCTAATAAACGTAAGTGTGAATATGAAATGATTTTAAAGTGTAGAACATCAATATATGAAAGACTTCTCTGTTATTGAAATAAGATAACAATACATACCTATAGCTTAAGTATCTCTTGTATTATATACAAACACTCGTACGTTATACTACTATATTCATTTAGAACATCAACATATAATGATATCTCATCCATAATCTATGAATATGTATGTCATTGTGCTAGCTTTTATACAAGAACTCCAAATAAACAAATATTATATTATAACACCATAATACAACTATACTTAAATCTTACTTTTTTCATATAAAAAACCATTATAAAGGTTATTGTAGCATCCGTCTTGTCCGAAAAAAAGGTGACATGCAACATTTTTTAACCATAAAAACATATTACAATTTAACGATGAGTCTCTTATTGACGTTTCTAGTAGTCCATTGAGACATGTATCAAGACTAGCAATGAATACACCATTGAAAACAAATAAAAAATTATTTACAACGCCCTTTTTACCGCATAAAGTAAATTAAAAATAAGTAAAACACTGTTCATACCGTATAAATTAAGTTAAAAACAAAATATATATCAATAACTTAAACCTATAGTTCATGTAAAAGAGATAAAATACCTTAGAAATGAGTTGTTACTTAAAATGAAGCCAATGTGCAATTCCTCCAAGAAAAGTGCTTCATTGGGATATGAGGTTTAAAATGGGGGGAAACAAAGCAAATGGTGATGACATTGAATATTTATAAAATACAAGGACAAGAATGTTATAGCAAGTTGTACATTATGCAATACATGTTGTACATATTTTGTTTTTGGTAATTAGTTAATAATTATATTTCTTGATAATGAGTATACAAATTCAAACTCAAGTGGTATGTTTTAAGGAGTGAAGACAATTTGGATAAAGAAAGTGATAGGTGAGTTCACCTAGGCTTCTAAATGTGTTATCTTCTTGAGATGAGAGAATCTCTATGTTACACATTTACAAATTTGCTCCATACATCCACACATACATTTGGGCCAAGATAGTGTCCATAAAACCCAAAATCCCGACAACATTTTGTATTTAAATTGTGATAATGACTATACATTTTATTAAAGAGTTTATTCACAACAATGAATTATAGTAAATAATAAAAAGAGGAGGAAATAACTGGTTTTTCTTACGAAAATATGAACGCAGTATACTTATATGTGTTGTGGGCTAAGTAGAAAGTGCTAGTTAAAACTTCGCATCAATGTCATGTAGACAGGAACCCGTTAACTAACAAATTCTTTAAGTAATGCGCTATGAGGAACTAAAATTTAAATGAAAAAATAAAAAGTTTAATTAGTGTAATGGGGTTGCCCAAACTAAATTAGCCCTTATGTGTGACGTTTTGTTGTAAAGTAAATAGGACTTTTATCCATGTCATAAATTTTTGAAACTAATTGACTGCTAATATTTTAAAAATTCGATTAAAATCGGATAATCTTAAATATAAAATGCCTTACTATACATACACCCACAAATCATGTTGATTGTATAATTTATGTGTAACACAATCACACTCTACTGTCAGATGTGTTAATTAAAGTCATCTTATATCACACGAGCCGTATAACATACTTCACATGTGATACGAATTTATCTAAACCTTATTTTCTTATACGACATATATAACATCTTTGTATATCATGCTTGCCTCCAACAAAGGGGGGTGCTTGGTAAATAACTAAACAAATACTCGACCATTAGAGGTGCAAATGAGTCGAGCCACTCTCATGCTACTCAAGATTGAATAAAATGCTCGAAATGAGCCAAACTTTATCGAGCCCGAGCTTACAAAAAATCTCGTTTAGTTTTTTAGCTTGAATATTGTATGAGAAGACTGTTAAGCCTCGTCGAGCCTAGTTTAAGCTTTAGCTTTTAATTCTTTTGTACCTCTATGTATTAACTTAATATTACACAACCGATCTCGAACCGAGCTTAGGGTCGTTAAGGTTTCCTCAAACCATATAAATTTAATAAAATATGTAATAAATAATAATAAACAAGCTAAGCCTATGTTTGAAAAATATCTCGGAGCCAAACTTGAGCTTGATAAATGACTTATGAGCCGAGTTCGAGCTTTAAAATAACAAATTGAGCTCTCATTCGTCAAAACGAGCTAAACTTGAGCTCTAGTATCAAGTGTTGTAGTAATCGTCAGTCGCTAGCCGGGCGGTAGGTAACGATTAATCAGGATCAATCAGATTGACCTTTAATGTATAATTTTCAGTTTTATATATAAACACACGTTAAATGTTATTTTCAGTTTTTATATATACACATATACATTTTGGCCGGAATGTGTAATCTCATTTGAAACCATTGAACTTGGCCGAAATCTCATCCGTAACCATCAATTTTGGCCGGAACCTCGTCAGAAAATGGCAACTAAGTCCAACTAATCACGATTTTGACCAGAATTGACTGTTGACTGATTAATTAACCGACTAGCTCAAATTTAATCGGTGGAAATTTTGAAACACTTCCCGTATAGAGTCTATAGACAATGATGCGTGGCGGGTGGGAATAGTATTTTGTGGTTGATGCCCACCCGAATAATAATAATAATAATAATAATAATAATAATAATAATAATAATAATAATAATAATAATAATAAGAGGGGACTACAGACACACGCACACACTCCTTTCCTTTCATTTCATAATTACGTGATGCATCAATTCAACTACAAGTTGCACTCTCAATAATAATAATCGCAGTTGTAATTGTCCAAAACGATAGTAATATTATTCCTCGCTTTCTCTGCAACGTTCGCCTTCTGTTAACCTCCCTCCATAAGCACAATTTTCAATCAACAAGTTGCTGACGTAAATTCATATTTTATCCCAAAACTTAAGGGTTTATAATAATAACATGATATTATATGCTGTTTATGGAGTTAAGTTTTGTGCTTATAGTTTTAAATTTTAATAAGTTGTGTATAATAATATTTTGTTAGGGTTTCATGTTCGTGTTTGCGATAGTTATGATGCTAGGAAAATGATACGTGTGCTAAGTTCCGTTATGCGATCCATGTATCGGCCGAGCCGAGCTGCTCTTAAGCTACTCGAGATCGGATCGATGAAAAGCTCCTTAGTGAGCCTAGTGTAAATTTAAGTTTTAACTCTTGAGAAGTTCTATGTATTAATTTCACACTTCAGAACCGAGCTCGAGTTGAGTTGTGGCTCGTTTAAGGTTTTTTTAAAAATATATAGATAATTATATAAATTAATTAATAAATAATAAATGAGCCGAACTCAAGCTTTAGGAAAAAAAAACTTGAAACGAGCCAAGCTCTAGCTCGAGTTCTCGTGAGTCAAAATGATCCGAACTCGAGCTTGAAAAACAGATTCATGAGTCGTGCTCGAGATTTAGAAAAAAAAAAGCTCAAAATGAGTCAAGCTTGAGCTCTCGTAAGTCAAAATGAGCCGAGCTCGAGCTTGAAAAACCGACTCATGAGCCGTGCTCGAGCTTTAGAAAAAAAGCTCAAAACGAGTTGGAGCTCGAGCTCTCGTAAGTCAAAATGAGCCGAGCTCGAGCTTGAAAAACCGACTCATGAGCCGTGCTCTAGCTTTAGAAAAAAAAAGCTCCAAATGAGCCGAGCTTGAGCTCTCATAAGTCAAAATGAGCCGAGCTTGAGCTTGAAAAATCGACGCACGAGCCAAGCTCAAGCTTTAGAAAATAAGCTTTAAACGGGCCAAGCTCGAGCTCGGGCTTGGCTCGTTTGCACCTCTGCTTGGAAGCCAAACTTAAGCAATGCCTGTTCAAAGTGATTATTGCAAACATTAAGAACTGGAATCAAACAAGTGAAGTTAGGGTGTTAGATCTGATTATTCTGTCAGGATTACTTATCAAGCAGTTCTTTGCAACTCTGTTTTTATTTTTGATTATATTGTTAGGATTACTTGATTAATACAACTTCATATCTGCTTTTTGGTTGTTGAAATTAGCAGTTTGGAGTATGCAGCGTCAAACCGGTTGTTAAAAGTTGCTTATATCACTCAAAAGTAATCAGACAAATAATTGAATAAGCAATCTATACAGGCAAACACTCTCAAAGTTACCTTATTGCAGTACAAACTGCAATGCGGATAATCAGTTCTAGCAAAGAGTTCCAAAATCCCTTACTCCAACTAGTTAGTTTCAATAAGAAGTTTAGACTACTTAGTGCTTATTTTACTAACAGATAATCAAATAAGACTTAGAGAAGCAATCCGAAACACTCAGAACTGCCTGATTTACAATTCGTAAATAAGTGACGTGTGTAAGTGTAAATTTAAAGCTCTTCAAATATGCAAGTCCTTCCTCCAAGTACAAATACTTGACATTCTTTTCAGCTGCATAAATATTGATGAATTTGAGGGGTTTGATAAAAATATCTTGATATTTGTTCCAGAAGCAAATGATTTTTGTAGTTTATTAGTCTATTCCTATATAAGATCATCTAAGTATGAAATGATATGTCTATATCACTATATATCACTATATGCTTGCTTATGCTTACTTTGGAAGCTTAGTTATTGAGCTGCTTTAGCAATAACTTAATGTAGGCCCTTGTGTGAAATATAGTTCCACTAGAAATTTTATAATTTCTTGAAAGAAGGAAGTGTGTTTTATTTGGGATCTCCATGTACCCTTTATCAAGATTTCTAGGGTAAATAATATGAGACCCAATGGCTGTTAGAAACTATAAACCACTCATCATTTTTTTTGTAAAGTGTGTTTTCGATCTTCTTTCCTGCATACATTTTCCTAAACTTTGGTCCCATATTTGACGCATCAAAGTCTGTGTCGTTTATCACTTACATTCTTCAAAAGTTGCTTAATTGATCCTGATGTAAATATAACATTAACCTGTTACTCGGACTGTCTTTAACTTTATGAACCTTTTATAATCAAAATGTCTTTTGACTTTGTGAACCTTTTATAATCAAAATATTTAAACTTTGTTATTCTTTCTGAATCTGGTTTCATGAACCCATTAAATTCATTCAGCTTTCTCACATGTTCTTTATTTTTATTGCTGCATTTTTAATTGATTTCTTTGTTGCGGATCTTTAGCAGCACCTTCAAAGTTACAAGATCCCAATCTAAAACTAAAACAGAATAATTAAACTGATTTTCCGACCAGTTTTACATATGAATACGTATGGGTTAGACCAAATGGTTTGAATATTTGATGTATCAATTTGGACCAAACTCAAATTATTACTTGGGTTTTGGATCGGTTACATAACTGTTGTAAGAACGGAAAAGTAATTTGTATTTTGTTTATTTTTCGTGTACACATGCTTATTTAAATTTAATGTGTATGTGTGTGTATTAATAATACATTATACATATACCCCGATAATCACCCTTATTTATTTTCTACTAACAAGTAATACCAGCGGAGTCCCAAAATACTTGATGCAATATTACCCTATAATTGTTATCCAGATTGGATTATCTTGACCAATGCCGAATAGTAAAACTGATCCAACTGAACTGTAATTTGGTTCAGTTCTGTTCGGTTTTTGAGTTAGTTTGGACTGTTCGATTCCCGTTTTTTACCAACCAAAACCTGAATTTCCACCTATTTGGTTTTATTTGGACCTATCCAACTGACTGAACACCTCCTACGCCTTAAAAATATTTAACATGTATTCGTGTTTGCAAAAATGTCTATTTCTAAATTCTATTCTTGTTTGCAGAGAAGTGGCATTGGCTCATGCATCCAAGATTCTCATTTGGTACTTAAAGGTGACACTTTAACGAATAAAACAGGTTTAATGCAGCCAACTTTGTGCAAAGTTACTCACTCATATCCTTCTCCCATAATATCATGCATACACAAGGACCCGCATGGTTCAGAGGTTTCACGGATCACAAGTCCAAGTTTCGAGAATAGAAATTCAAAATCTTTAGTTGATGGATCGACAGCATCTAATGGTCTTAAAGATGTGCACATAGTAAGATTTAAATGTTTTTCTCTCTTTTGATTTACCTTACTGTACTGCGAATGCAACAATGGCAACAAACTGTGATTAAACATGCTGTTCTAAACCATATGACCAAGTGATCTAATTAATTACAGGTGGCAAAATGAGCTGGTCGGGTAACGGTCAAAGTGGATTCGGGTCAACATTATGTTTCGAAACTACTATAATTAGTTTGTGTATCATTTCAAAAGTTATAATATTTCAATAGTAATCGACCTTTTTATAATAAGATGATTTAGGAGGTTTTGTGCATCAGTTATACACATGCGGTTAAACACATTTCGTTTTCAGCTTAAATCTTTTTGACATGTTAGAGATGAGATGAAATATAATCCAAGCATACTAATTTGTAAGAAAATGGATAAAAAATGCCACCTCTAAAATTTTCCACTTGCACTCTGCCACGCATTCGCTGTCGAATTCAACAAAATCATTTATCTTATTGAAGTTAATTTTTTTTTCAGTCAACACAGTTGCTAGATGGATTTCTTGATCTTGCCGTAGACAACACAAGCAAGGATCTGGAGACATGTGGCGTGCTTGGTGCTTTTCTGGTAAGATATATGCTCTTGATTATTAATGCTGGCCACTGAATATTATTATGTATTTACCTAGTAATATCCAACTCAAGTATTAATTCAGTTTTGTTTACACCAATCTGGCAAAAAACATGCCTAATGACGTATATGCCCTTGAAAGGTTAACAAAGGCAATAATGCCATTGCATTGAGCTATCAGTAAGCAACGATTTGATGTGAAAAAACTAGTGTGTTTTTTATGTTAAATTATATTCTAGCATGTTTTGAGCCAGGCGGTATAAATGAATACATATTCTTAGGTGGCGTAAAAGTTGTTTCAATACATATGTGGTTTAATTTTTTTTTTATTTTGCCTCCAGAAAGAAGGAACCTATTATGTGACAACTCTTATAATACCAAAACAAGATTCAACTTCCAGCTCTGTAAGTCAATGTTTGTTTCTTTTCTTTTAGGTGTTTTTATTTTGTTCTATGTCTTCTGTTCAAGATCTTTAATCCTTTTTCGTTCATTAAAATAGTGTCAGGCTGTTCATGAAGAGGAGATATTTGCCATTCAAAATGAACAATCTCTCTTCCCTGTTGGATGGATCCACGTACGTCTTTTGACCCGATTATCTATCAGTGGGTCTATTTGTGTTATATTTTATCTCTAATGGGTCAAAAGGGTAAAACATAAAAATAAACACATAACTAAAAGTGAAAGGGGTCAAACGGGTTGAAAGTCAACCAATGTGTGTTAGAAATTTGCTTACAGCCTGCTAGGCCTGTAAACGAACCGAATGAATGCGAACAAGGGTATGTTCGTGTTCGTTCATTTAAATTTAAACGAACACGAACACGAACGCAAACACTTAATCGAACAAATATTTGGTGTTCATGTTCATTTGTTTAAAAAATGAACATTTTCGTGTTCTTTTTTTTTATAAATCTAAAGGTACAATTCACGAACATAATTGAACAAAACGTATATGAACCTACTTAAATGAACACAAACGATCATGAATGAACACAAAGAAACATAAACGAATATATACGAACGTTCACGAACATAAATGAACGAATGAAACATGTGTTCATGTTCGTTCGTTTAATTAAACGAACAGAAAATTTTTGTTCATGTTCGTTCGTACATAAACGAACTTCCACCGAACGGTTCACGAACAGTTCACCAAACGTTCGGTTCGTTTACAGGCCTACAGCCTGCTAAATCACGCCACTCGAAAAGGTTACATTATTAAAATTGTTTATTGATGTTCATAAATTGTATGACATTTTTTTCTTTATTGATCTTCAGACACATCCTTCCCAAAGTTGTTTTATGTCATCAGTTGATCTGCATACTCAATATTCTTATCAGGTAAAATTCATATAACTATTTACAATTTTTAAAATTTTAAGTACTAATTTTAAAATTCAGATTTTAAACTAAAATTAATTTATTTGTCTTTTTAACTATTTCCAGGTGATGGTACCTGAGGCGGTTGCCATTGTGATGGCTCCCACGGATACATCAAGGTAGGCCCGGTATTATTTAAAAAAAAAATACACACACACGCACACAATAATCAGATAAGTTGTTTAAAAAAGCAATACCAGTTAGTTTTTTTTATTTATTGAAATTATTGCATTTTAGGAGTTTTGGGTTTTTTCGGTTATCCGAGCCGTATGGAATGAATATTTTGAGGGAGTGCCAAGAAACAGGATTTCACACACACAAAGAACCTGTCAATGGAACTTCTATTTATGAAGACTGTACAAGTATATATCTTAACCCTAATCTAAGGTTAGAAATATGTGATTTACGCGAGTAAAAATCTTGGAGCGTTTTGAGAGAAAAATTACCTCAACAACTTAAAATCAACTCGAAAGGGTATTGAGGGCATGCATTTTTTAACACTGCTCCAGTGAAATTACAACATTAACATTATCATATTAACATTGGTACACCGTACACCGATCCGCTTGTATTCGTTTATGAATGAATAAAAAAAGCGAAAATGTGTGGGGTTTGCATCATCACGTTGAGGGGCCCGCAGGTCGAAACCACTCTCATAACGAGACGGGATGTATTATTTTTCTGATGTGTATGGTTTTTGTTGGTTTAAGATGTTATGTTGTGGTTTATCTTATTATGGAATAAAGTTGGGTATAATTTGTAATTTCATCCATAATGGTCTGTCAAAACAAGTAACCTTTATTTTTGTGTCAAAGTCGGTTGGGTTGATTGTCTTGCTCGGATTTTCGATTTTTGGTTCAGTTTGAGCCGAAAGACCACCCAAACCGACCCATGCAACTGGCCGGTTCAACACATTTGAAGTGTTGTGAACATATCCTAGACTCCTAGAGTAGAGGTTTTATGAATTATTAGTACAATTTATGGGCTTTTGATATGTGTTAACTGGATGTTTGCCCTATATAACTGTTTTGAGTCACAAATGAATTGATACTTGATAGTGTAACTTTATTCATTGAACACCACCATTTAACCTTTTGTTCATGTCATTATTGGCCAAAATTTTAATAAACAACTAATGTTTCCAAACAAAGAAATCACATTTTGTTTATTATTGTTACCTTGAATCTTAGATGATTTGATATATGGATTCAGCTAAGACCATCCGTAGTGTCCCTCCGTTATGGCGTTTTGGCTCCGAAACGCTGGGTACCCCCCTTTTTCCTTCGGTGTTTTTGAAGAAACGTTCCCCACAAAACGCTATCATGACACACATTTTGATAAAATTGTGTGAGGGAGATAGATGAGAATAGATGTAATTATTGTAGGAGAGTTGTGGCGTTTTGCCCACTACGTCACTTTTTACAAAACTCTCAATTGATGACGGGATGTCACATGGCGCAAAATGTCTAAGGATGAGGCGTTTTGACTACAAATAATCTAATAGAAATATAAGTAATAACAAATCAAAATCTAATCAATTTGCAGGTTGCCTTTTTGTTATTGGTGGCCACCATGTTGTATAAAGTATAAACCATTGTATATAATAACAAAGTGTGTTTATTTTTTTAATGAGTTTTCAAAACCTTTTATATAATCAAGATTAAGAATTCAGGAGTAACAGTTTCATACGGGGGACGGGGCACCGTATGAAGGAGATCCATCACGCGTAATGGCACCACTCAACACCGCCGCCGGTGGGCTATCACGCGCGTGATGGCAATGTTGCGTGATGGCCATCACGCAAGTGATGGTGGGGTTCTCGAGGAAAAAATGACCGTTGCGAGATGGGGGGAAAGAAGGGTGACCACCGGAAAAAATGGGGGAAAGAAGGAGGAAGGCTGCTACGTTTTGTTATTATTATTGTATTATATTTTAAATACAATTTACACATTTAACTCCTTAACTTTCACATTTCTTTTAAACAGAATTTAGAATAATTTACGAATTAAACCTTGAACTTTTGAGTGCTATAAAAAATATATAAAAGTCGGCTAAGTTGGAGGAAACGTGACGAGTCCTATATCAACCATTTTTTTGTCGGTTTTTATTTATTTATTTATCTTTGTAACATTTAATCTTGAAAACAAAAAAAATTCATCACGCACCACCACATCACACCACCACCCCTAGTAAAAAACCATCACATATGATGGATTTGAGGTTGGTGATGTGACACCATTTGATTGGGTGGGGTGTGTGATGAGTGATGCCTCCACATCCACCACCCCTCCCCCCACCCCCTACGGTCACAACCTCTTTTATAATACAACTTTTTCATATAGTTTACCAACCGAATATGTGTCATTTTAAATCTGTTGTTTTATCATGCGCTATACAATTGCCAATACTGTTCTAATCGTTTACTAATTTATTTTTCCGGTTTACCGTCGCTAACCTATAAACCCAACATACATCGACCGAATTCATGTCGCTTTAATCACAATAATCTAATCACAAGATATACAATTGTTAATACTGTTTTGTGTGTCTAGAAAAAACCCACGAAACTAAAATAAAAGTCCTTTTAACATAACAATAACAATATATTACACTTAAAACCCCCTTAAAATCTTAAAACGGGTGCACATTCTTACTTAACCCGCCATTAACATTCGTAAAAAACCCCATTAACCCCGGGCGATAGGGCAAATACGACCTTTTACGTTCTTCCTCCGTCTGCCCTCCTTTCTGCTTCAAGTACACCTCATGCGCCGACGCCTTTGACTTTTTCTTAACCACCTTTTCCGCCACACCTTTACTTTTCCCGTCAGACGTCGTCGCCTCTAAAAACACAAAGGCGTCACGGCCGTCACTATTACTCCGATTCATCTCGTTGTTTCTAAACCTCCATAGCTTTGAGAATCCAGTGGAGTTGCTCTTAATATTATTATTATTATTATTATTATTATTGGATTCCTTTGGTAACGCCGTTACAGTACCGTTAGTTGACGGAGATTGCCGTGGTGACTCGATGAAGACGTTATCCACCGGTAAACGGTGTCGTTTAACGTCGTCGGAATCAACGTTTAAGTTTAATAATAAACTTTGATCGAATAACGGAAACACCTTACGGATCTGACCGTCGCCTGACACGTCAGCATCCAGTGACTCTGTATTGTTATTATTATTAATAATATTATTATCACCTACATACATAAACGTAAAGTCATCGTCCACGTCATCATCAACATCATCCGTACTGTTATTGTGATTATAGTCGGTCTTATTGACATTGAAGCTGACGTCATCATCTTCAGCTTCTTGTTGTTGATTATTATCGTCGGTCTTATTGATAACGAAGCTGACGTCATCATCGTCTTCAGCACCTTGTGGATTATTATTATTATTATTATTATTATTATTATCGTCGATATTGACATTGAAGCTGACGTCAGCAACTTCTTCAGCATCTTCTTGTTGCTTATCGTTATCGTGATTATCGTCGGTCTTATTGACATTGAAGCTGACGTCATCGTCATCATCATCATCAGCTGCCGGTTGATGAGAATGATTACTGTGGATCTGAATATGATTGAAACGGAAGGTGACGTCATCATCGTCTTGTTGTGGATTGAAACGGAAGGTGACGTCATCATCATCAGCTGGATCTGGATTAACAGGAGGCTCAAAAGAAGAAGAAGAAGAAGAAGATGACGTAATTGATTGATTAAGCTCCATTTGGTGTGCACGCAAAATGAATGAAATGAAATTTGTTGCAGAATGTAGTATTATTATTATTATTAATTTATATTATTATGATGATATATTATGTTTGTGTAGATGGAGAAGTGTAAGATATTATGATTATGAAAGCGTGTTGAGAATATAGAAGATAGATGGTGACGCGGGTTATAAAGAGGAAGAGGGGTGAATTAGTCAAACAAACCTTACTCTACTTTTTTTATTATTTTTTTTAGAGTTTTCAAATTATTTATCCTATAGTTACCAATATTCTTTTTTCTAGTTTGGAGAGTGGTGTGGTGTGGTGTGGTGTGGTGTGGTTATTTTGAATTGAATGTTACTTCATCTAATTTTTATACACAATTTCTCTACTTCAATAAGAAGATTCTTTTGATAACCCGGTTTTTAAATCCTACCTAGCATATATTTGTGGCTTATATAATTATCTAACGAGTACACTGTGGTTTTGGTCTCTACGGTTTTAATTCAATAATTTTAAATTTGTGTTTTTTGTTAATGTGGTTTCATTTCACTTGTAATTACACATGACCCCATTAATTCTGGTCATTAAACCCACCCGCGTTGTAAGTGGCACGCCCATGAGTTTAACGACCAGACTTAACATGGTCGGGTGTAATTGCAAGTGAAATGAAACCACGTGGACGAAAATCACAAATTTAAAACTATTAGACTAAAACCGCATATTTGAACAATCCGTAAAGACGAAAACCACAGTTTAGTTTACACAATAGAAAAGAAACATGGGAACTATGAGGTTAAGTACTAAATGGGATTTTGTAAGTGCAAGTGGGTACCCGATGGTGTTCTCTAAATGGGTACCCGATGCTCATCTTTTGGTTCACTCTTTCTGCCGCAACCTCTAGAGTGGATCTCCGGTTCTCCTACCTTGTCCCGAGCCCTCTCCCGCTCTATCGATAATTTCCTCTTCATCTTACATCCTCACATCCTAAACATGCCCTCTCAAAAAAACTATTTTAATATTTACATTATTTAATCTCGTTTACTTAAAAAAAATACTCATCGAAAACGAAAATCACTCCTTTTGTTCATTGTAATCACCATAAAAATTGTTTATTACATCGAAATTCAAAAATCATTATAAAGTATTCAATTATTTAGTTAACTAAAAGTACCACATGTTTTGTATTAAACATAAAGATTAAACACCTAATCATTATTATATTATTATTTGTAACTTTGTTTCAAATGATGCCAAACTAAATATTTAAGTGGCGATTGAGCGTGTTGGATTTGACAATAATTATATTTATTTATTAGAAACACAAATTTCTTGGAACTTGATTGACCCAATTGACTAATGACTTCGTCCTTCGCTAATTACTCAAATCGGTTGATTAAAAGCTTGAATCGTGCCAAGGTTAAACTCGAATATAAACTCAAGCATAAATTAAACTAGGGATTGCATTATTGCAATGAGACATGTTTCAAGTTTGGAACAAGTATAAGTAATCCAAATTTCATACTCGATTGTAAAACTCTGTCACATATCTGACCCAATATATGTCGGTTAGCGGATTACTAATTATTTGTCAAGTATTGATATGTTTGGTACTTTGTTAAGAATACATGTTGGGATTCCTATGTACATTTCTTAGCATTCTAAAATTCATATAATGTGATTAACCAAGGTAATTAGAAAATATAAAAAGTAAAAGGTTATGGATTGGATTGCTCTATCTATATATTTATATGAAAAATAAAATAAAACAAAACAAAAACAAATTAAAATAACATGGTGACGGGTATGATAGGATAATCAGATATGTATGTTTTCGGTAATCGGAGTTCGGACCACATATCATCTAATATCATGTCTGTCTCAAGCCTGCTAACGTTTTTAAAACTAATCTGATATTCGATTTTCCAGCTAAAAGTAATGTCCAACACAACGAGGTTAAAGAGAGAATCTCCTGTACTATCCATTTTAAAATTGTTTTTTTAGCAATTTGCAAACTTTAATATATACATTCCTTTGCTAATATATTTAAATACACATGTCATAAAATATACTTCAAATCTTGTTATTTAGTATTTCGACACTTTCTCAAAAGAATCTAGTTATTATTATATAATCAGTTTTGTATCCCTTTTGGATTACTTTATAATTTCATACAAATTATGTATATGAAATATCAACTATGCATACATATCTATGGTAGTATTTTATTGGCCATGTGGAAACTGGAATGCATGTTTATTGGCAATTTGCCATATGTCATTTTTTTAGGATAAAAGCAAAAATAAAAATAATACAATAATCGACCGTTTATGGTTTTTTTAGGATCATTCAACCTAAACATCATCACCACCACCAACTGACTCATCATCACTTGAGCACCGCCAACCGATTCCGACGATGGTTTTATGGTTTCGTCGACCTCAATAATTTGGGGTTTTTACCTGTTCCTAAATATCTTATCTAAGGTTACAAAGATGTTTGAGACAAAAATGTTGAGTTTTCTTAAAAAAATGTTGAGTTTTCCGTTAAAAAAATGTTTCTCCGGCGACCTGCAACTAACGCCGCTAAAAATTTTGTTAGTCTTCGACCATTGGGGAGAATAAAAAGTGAGATTGTTCTCAACTAATTCGTTAGTTAAAACCGACAACGACCATAAATGATACTATACTCCTAAAATAAAAAATAAAAATAAGTTGCCAAAGTGATTTTTGACATGTTTTTGTATTGGACTTACTATAAACGAGGCTAGTTCAAATTTAAATAAAATTAATTTTGAAAAAAAAAGATAAACGAGGACAAGTCTTTGTTTGGTGGCTGACCGGCTTTTCCCCAACGCCCCTTAATTTTCATATTAAAAAGATTATTAAACTTGCTTTATAATATGAAACTCACAATAAAACTAGCAAGTAACATTTTAAAATAATATACATGCATCTCAAAATCGGTTCTAAAAATTAACAAATACATTTGGATTTATGAGATTTCATCGTGAGACTTTGACACTTCTGAGCCCATGCTCAACAAACATCTCTTTAAACTCGAGTTTGATTACAGCCTACCCTTCAATAATATTACATAAGATATGCCTTCTTAATATCTAGTCGTACCAGTAGTTAAATTAATCATGAATATCAAGCTAGGAACAGACTTGGTGATCGAGGAAGAATTTTATTGGTGTTGGATGCTTATAAAGAATTTTAGTGGCAACATGTTGATACCTATGACGGGTCCAAATTGACAAACTACTTGATAATAAATCAAAGTTAGAAAACATTTATATTTAGATAAGTAGCAAATTAGTAACGTAAAGCTTTACTCTCTTGCGTAGACATCATGGAATATAAAAAAGGAGTCAATATCGACAAAATATTCATTTGACAAACCAATTTTTAAATGTCCATCATAAAACTTGTTGATCCGATCACATTTTAATCATTATTAAACGAGTTTTTTAATCAACTAGATTACGGCACATGTCATAACCCCGTCTAGTCGCTAGTTAAAAAAACCGGAGCCGATATATTATTTTGGTGTCCCAGGATATGTATTTTGACTTACGACGATAATTATTTTGGATTTCGACGGGATTTTTTGGACATGTGCGTGAATCTAGGTGATTAAAAATATGAACATTTTGGAAATTAGTTGGTCAAACAGACATTTTGTCGATATTGACCGGTCAAATAGACATTCTTGTTCAAGTCCTCGAGCTACAGCAAAATTCTTGATTGATTATGGAGACCGGTGATTATTAATGAAGGCGTTACTTTAACTTTACTTTAAAGAAAAATAAGTTGCTTCAAGTGATTATCACATGTTTTAAATTGGATTAATTATAACGATAACGATATTGTTGGTTAGTGCATTTAGAAATAGAAAATAAAAAAATAAAAATAAAACTTTAGGACAAAGCATTGGTGGGTGCTTTTCCTCGAAGTCTTTTAACATCTTAAATGATTGTTAAACTTGATTTGTAATATTACAAACTCATAAAAGTAGCAAGTATTTTAGTTGACACATATAAAACATGAAACAACTTACAAATAATATTTGGAACGGTAAATCAAACTTAATATGATATTTAAGTTTGTAATCAACATACATTTCTTCAAACGTAAGTTTGATGCGAGCCTCCCCTTGAATGATAACTGTTATCATATATGATATATCGATACGTAGTTGTATCAAGGCTGAAATATATTATGATCATGGACTAAGGACAAACTTTGGTGATTGAGGACATTTCATGAATATTGATTTACGTAGTATTCGAGCTTAATTCGTTTAACTTAAGATGTTCAAATAAACTATGAGTCTAAGATATCATAAAAAACACATCTAGATTTTACTATTTAAATAAGGAAATTTTGATTTTAATAATAAAAACTATCAATTACTAGCTAATATTAATCTTTACCGACAATCTAATTAGTAAAAATCTCAACTTTCAATTTTTTTACCAATAGCAATTACAGTCTAACTGATTATTAACTCCATCTATTTTTTTAACGTGACGTGTGATGTTATTATTTTGTCTAAAGTAATCAATTTTAATGAACAATTTCATGTGTATACAATGCTCTGTATTTGCTTATTCTTTTAAATTATTTCAAATACTTTTTAATCTCATCTCACTCTCTTTAATACCACGGCACATCTTGTGAGTAATAAAAATATATTTAAAACATAAATATAAAAAATAGTTATAGTAAAAATTACTTTAGTAGTTTAGTATCTTGTTGTGTGCCACGATGGCACCACTGCCACCACACCCATGTTTCCATAACTTCACCTCAATGCCAAGCAATGCAACTATTTTATGTTTTTTGTATTTGTTTAGATTGATAATTTATTATCTTTGTAGTGGCCTAGTGGGTAGTTAATTAAGTAGTGGGTTGGTTATGTATCTTGGCTATATAAGCCACTAGTTCTTATGTGTTAGGATTATGAATGAAATATTTTGATTTGATAAATCAAAGTCTCTTCCAAAAATCTATGAATTATATTCTGATTTCCGTCTATTTTCTTTAGACCATTTAATTAACGAACACGGTTCTTAACATATCTCCTACCAATTCGGTTTTATTTCATCAAATCTAGCGTACGCTGGTATAAAATTAAATTTATTTTGTTTCAATTCTACTATGGGCCAAAGCTGCTATATTACTGGACTATTTCATTTCATGGTAGACTTGTGGGCTTTGTCATTAGACTGTTATATTATTGGGCCTCTACATATATGGTTCTATAATCTGTACTTCTATATTCTTTTGTTTTTATCATAACAAATTTCTGTCAAGTGTCAAACCAACTATTTTTTGTTATTTTCATATCATGTAATGATCTCATATTATATTCTTAAAAACTTTTTCAACATCTTCCTTAATACAAAACTATATCATATGCCTTAACACCATTAATCCCAAATATCCCAAAATGTTTCTCAAACTCATACCCCATTTTCTCATCAAACAAATCAAACAAAAACACCTCAACACCAATCCCCGGTCTTTTCGGAGTACCAACGTTATTCAAACTCCTTCTGACCACATTCCCATTATAAACCAATGCATTCTCACCATTTGCGGCCTCACCACCCGCCGTGGGCCACCCTGTCTCAGTCACCATTACTCGTATCCCAACGTACCCTTCTCTCTCCATCACAAATATAAAAGCGTCGATAGTTTGATCAAATAAGTTATCATAAACCAAATTTTGGTCACACATTACACTTCCCGGTCTTAACAAAGCGGAGTCTAACGACACGAACTGTTTATTATTAATGTAACTAAAATAAGGGTAGATATTGACCATTAAAGGTGATGACGTGTCGTGAAGGAATTGGAGGAACCGAGTCAAAACGGGTCGGATATTGGGTCAAAAACTGAATGTGAAGGCGGGTAAGAGTTTGTTAAAATAGAAGCGGGTTGAGCGGATGATATTTTTATTTTTTCGGATATGTTAAGGTTTTGTAACGCTTGGTGAATATTAATAATGGCGGGGACCACATGAGGAGTGTAAAATGGGTCTTTTAAGAATACTTCATTTCCAACAACTAAGTATCGAATTTGGTCGGGTGACACGTGGGCGAATATGTTGGATTGAAGCCAATCTTGAGTGGTGGTGGTGGTGCCGGCGGCGATGGATGGGAGTTCTTCATTGGGGACTCCGATAGCAAGTTGGATTCCGGTTCCAGAGAATGGTTGTAAGGATTCTGGATCCGGGTTGAATAGTCGTATGGTTGATATTCCGTTGGTGGTTATAATGTTGATCGCGTCTGTTGGTGGTGGAAGGTTGTTAGCGACCCGACCGTAGCAAATTCCGATGGGCACAGCAACTGGAAGAAATAAAGAATCATATTACAAGCAAACTAAGTGAAAAAAAGGCTTGCAGCGTAATTTGTTGTTCGTTTGTCTTCTATGCCAACGTAAATACTACTCTTTTTTGTCAGACACTTCTCATTTGATAAAAAAAATATAGCATAAAATATGTAAAATTTTAATGCTAATAATATCATAAAATATCATAATATATCACGTCTAACTTTATACTATACTATCTAAAATAAATATATATGCAACACACATTTGTAGTGAAATTTATATTGAAGAAATTTGAAGATCCTAACATATTTTATTTATTTATATACAACTAGACTAGTGATAAAGAATTTTCTTTAAAATAGGTTACAGTAATATTTATGGGTTGAAAGTAGAAATTATTGAACCTAAAATGTAAAAGAATAAGCTAACAAGAGCTATAGTAAAGTTAAATTTTAAAAGAGAACAATAATGGTGTCACTCGTTAGATGATATATATTTATCTGGTTATAAACTAGACGCAAGGAGAGATCGATTACCTGAAAAGTAAAAGAATATGAGGAAGGTGTATAGAAAGATGAAACAAAGATGTATTGTTATTGTGTAGTTCATTATTATTAGCTAGAGTTTATGTTGGTAGATGTTAGGTTGTTTTTAGGTGTTTGCATTGTATTATAAGGGTGAGTTCATGTTAACCAAATTGATTAAAAACATAATGGGGCAATTTATATTTTTAAGAACCAATTTAATATTATTAAAAAGCTTTTCTAAAAAAGGTTTTGTATAGTTTGGTCACAATATTCAAATGGGACTCTATATATTATTTGGTTTATTTTAGTTGATAATTTATTATTTTTTAATGAGATTACATGATTTATTAATTAGTATTTCGCTTCACCAATTTAAATTATAGAAATTAATTGTAAAAGATAGGTATGATGTAACAATATGTGGAAGTTTGTTGATGTAAAAAATGAGTGTTCTTTTATAAAGTTTGAGAATATGATTTAGAGCTTATGTGATAGTTTGCGGATGTTTGTTACTGTGAGTTGTGTAACGATATATATTTTTAAAGTAAACCAAACAAAATCATTTGAACATATTTTTAACAAAGATAAGTGATACACTCTTGAAGTCTTGTTTGAGCAAATCTTCTAAAATAATCCTTTTCCTATATCAAAAGCAAAGAATAATTTAAGATGGTCACATTGCTTCAATGTGTCTCTTTGCCTTTTACTTTGTAACTATGCATTATTATTTATTAATATAGCCTTTTCAATGGCACCCTTTTATGTCAAATTATTTCGCTTGTAATTAAATTAAAAAAAAAAAGAAATAATAATAGTAAGCCACATTTTCGGCTTTCATTAAACTTAAATATATTACAAATACACATATAATCTACTCTATAGTCCATAGCAATATTTGAACTCTTGACCTCTAGATAAATATCATATTATAGCACATCAAAATACCATCGATTTACTCAAATGACAATTAAGGTCTAATATTTGCTTTAAATATTTTGGTTTATGCCCAGGGTTGAGGCGTAGTGAGGCCAGGGGTGGCCCAACCCTCTGTTTTCGCGCAATTGTGTAAATTTAGCCGTTTTTCGTCCGAAAATTTTTATACATAGTGTAAATTTACACGTTTTTGGCCAAAATTTTGCCCGCCCCCACACCCCCTCGTGTATGATTTTTAAAAAATACATTTTGAGTCCCTTCCCTCAACGTTCTTGTCCAAAAAAAGTTATGTCCAAGTTTCGTCACTCTTTATGTCTATCACGTTTGCAACTAAAATAATTATTCCAATTGCGACCCACATTCGATGTACAATTGATTGTAAAACACAATCAGTATAAATATCTAATATGTTCCAACATACATGAATTTGGCAAGGATCTAAGTTACAATACCGATTAATGAAATTTACTTTGATCGAGTTTTGATATCAGATCAGGTCTATACTAAATAAATTAGCTTGTGTAACATATTTGTTGTTAGATATTGTTGTATCATTGTTATTAACACTATATATTCTTACTTTAAAATATTTATTTTGTTCTACATAAATCATGAAGAATTATGGAATCATTATAAAACTCCTACTAAGTAACTAAGAGGCATAAAAGAATATATGTTTGCCCAACTCGTTAGTAAAGCAAAAGTCACTTATCTAAGATTCAAAAACCCTTCAACACCCCTCTTAACCAAACCAACACATCCATTTTAACTAAAACCACTAAACCAACATCTTCCTTGCACATTCTTTCTTTACATTCTTTACAAAAATGACTGAACAAATGCCGGTTGTGTACCCGGTAACCAACACTCTTCCACCCACAACCGGCTCATCAAACGGATCATACGGGTCGGTTTTCATAGTCCTAGCCGTGATCATAGCCGTGTCCACATTCGCTTGCTTTCTTGGGCGGCTTTGTAACAAGCGTCAAGAGGTCACTAGACCGTCTGCTCAAAACATTTCACGAAAGGAGAAAGATGCAAATCGTAACACCAATGTCGTTCAAAATAAAGACGGGGACATTGAATTTGGGTACGATAAGAGGTTTGCTAGTTCCAAAGTGGCTAACACCAACGAACCAACCATGGCTCGTCCTGATACCTTTGGGGAACCAAGCATGGCACGTCCTAACTCGTTTAATGAACCGTCTGTTGGTCAACCAAACACATTTCACAAAACGAACAAGGTGCAACCTAGCTTGCCTAATGAACCGTCTATGGGTAGGCCTAACTCGTTCCGTGAACCAACAATGGGTCAATCAAACTCATTTAACAACGGTGAATCTCAAGGTCGTCATGTGAGGTTTGGTGGGGACCAAGATAACGAAATTAACTTCAAGATTCGCACCCGCCCAAATCGTTACTAAAGGTGCCAATAAAAGTTTTCATAGCTTGTTTGTGTTTGTCTTATAATACATATTGAGAAGTGTTCCAAAGTTGTGAAGTGAAAGTGTGGAAGATAAATAGTTTTCTTTGTATGTCAAAGTTTTCTGAATATATATAGCTTGATGTATGTATCATGTATGTGTATAAAAACATGCAAGTATATGATTGCCTTTTTATAAAGGATAATGTTTGTTTTCCTTGAAGTTTTCTGAATATATATGGCTTGATGTATCGCTATTTAAGTATATGGCATGCTGCACTTAGAGTGTAATTGTATATTTGTACAGGATTGAGCAATAATTGAACCGTTACCGGAAATCAAAAACAACGAAATTGAACTGAAATTAACCGATAACCGAATTAATCGAAAACGGTTATCAGTTATTTTGTGTACCTGAAGAAACACTAAGTGAACCCCGGACAGATTATAGATAATCTGGGGGTTAAGTAATGTTTCCCACGGATGAGATCTAGCTGAGAAGGTTGTTCTTCAGGAGACCTGCAAAACAGACACCGTAAGCTCGTCACTGAGAAGGGGGGGGGGGGGTTCCTCCTTGTGACCACCCTCCGGCGTGAGAATCAGACTAGATTGCTCTGAATATAAGAGTATATTAAGAGATTGCTAGATAAGATCGATATATCAGATGATCTCCTTACCATTCCAAGGTGTTGGAGTATTTATAGCCGAATGTAGGTTTCCAAGCAGGTACAGCCGGCTGAATAGTATTCCTGTTCTACCAACAGTGGACGTACGCACAGGCCATGCTGGTTGGTGGATAGGTTATGGCCAACAGTAATAAGGTCGGTTGTATACTGTTCCTTTACTGCCAGCTACGCACTGTTCCACCAACTGTAGGCTGCGCACGTCTCCTCGTAAGGGTTGGTGAGTAGGCAGCGGCTAATAGTGACAAACAGTACTAGAGGATGCTCCTCCTCGTATTGTTGTCGGTGAGCTGTCACCCTGTGATTAGTTCATGGGCTGCTCTGGTCAAACTGTCTGTTCCGTCCATACCTTAGTAGGTATAGTACGAAAGACCTTCCAGAAGCATACGGACTGGCTCATTTAGGCGGGAGTGTTCCCGCCTTGCTCATTCCTTCATGTGACAACTGAAGTAACGAATGCCTTGTGCGTGTAGCCTTGCTGTTAGTGCGGGTAGCCTTCCCTGATGGCTTGTATCCGCAGCTGCGGGAACAGGCGGGGTACTTCACCATTGGGAGGCTTTCCCTGCGGGTACAGCTGGCGTACTGCGCGTAAGGTTCTTTGAGCATGGTGGGTCCTGCTGGAGCAGTTGGTCATCGCGCAGACGTCCCTGTTCAAGGTGAGTCTTGCGGGTCCAACTGGGCTCTGCTGGGACCTACCTCTTCAGTACCCTTGATTAACCAAAATTAACCAAACTGAACCGAGTTATTCATATTATCATATAATTCAAGCTTTTATACCTCTATTTCATATTTTATACCACCACTTCATGTATTTATACCACTCAAATTTCATGTATTTATATCTTCATTACACATATTTATACATTCATTTCATGTATTTATGCATCTATTTCATGTATTTCTAAACAAAAAGGTTCAATCCAAAATTTGATTTTGGTTATTAACCGAATTGGACCAAAAACCAAAAAACTAATCGAATAAACCAATCTGAATAACCAAAAACCAATTGCTTAATTGGGGAGGCTATTAATTATCAAACCGAACCATGCACACTGTGTAATAGATCTCTCATAAATTATTGCTTATAAATAGCCTTGTAAATAACTTGTAATATTATTAAGCTATTTCATTTAAGAGTTTTGATTAAATAAAATACGTGTGTGATTTTATTATTTTTGGTTAATAATTTATGAAACTAAAAAATATATATATACATGGACAAGAGTTGCCCCAGCCCGATTCGATTCATAATGCAATTTAGCAATTTTAATATGTATAAATGGCATTTTTACTATTTTTAAGGATGTTCGACATCCCCAATTAAAACAAAATTGTAACAATCTCGAGCTTAAATTTCAGCTCAGTTTAAAATTCAAGCCGAGCCAAGATGACTAAGTTTAAAGTTTGATTTAAGTTCGCCCTGACTCAACTTGACACGTGAACAACCAACTTAGTGATTTAGACGTCTATACCATAGCTAAAGTTGTGAATTAGTGGTTTAATAGTCGTGTATCGCTTGTTAAATAGTCATGCATAAGTTGTTAACCGTTGTGTTTTAGTAGGTGAGCAACTACATTACGTTTAGAGGAACAAATATTGTTGTTTTTGGATTAATGTATGCGTACATAACATAACTTTTCATAAATTTATGTATCATTGGATTAATATATGCGTACATAACATGACTTTTCATAAATTTATGTATCATGTTAATGGATTTGGGTGAGTCGTGGTGTTAATAAATAAGGAGCGTGTTGATGTTCCTTTTGATCCAGGTGGCTTGGGTTCGAAGACAAAACTCGAGTACGAGTTTTTTCCGAAGACGAGGAGTATGATGCAGGAGCATCTCCATATTTAAATTCTGATTTTTATTATCTTTTAATATTTTGTGTTTATCTTGTTTCCAAGTTTATCTCACTTTATTTTAGTATAAGTTAGGGATGAAGGTTATGTATTATTCAGTTTTTGATTAAGTTTATATAAAAAAACATTGTTCTTAGAACCTATGGTTCAATTTATCGGTCTTTGATTAACTAAAGTGTCATAAGCCATTTGAATGCTTCCGTTCCAACATTAGGATTACCATAACACCGTATTTGTATCTTATTCATCACATTTACATATTTCTGGGTCACATAGCAATTTAATGCATGTTTAAAACCTATATAACATAATGATACAAATATTTGACGCATATTTATATTCAAGAAAATAAGGATATTTACTTGTAAAATGAGTAAACTCTAAAATTTATAAAATGTAAAGAAATAAAGAAGATAAAAAGTATAGCAACAAATTGATCTATTAATAGTTTCAAATAAAAAATTATTAATATTTATTTCTTTAAATAAAAATGTGAAAACCTCACTCAGGTATGGGAACTTCATTTAACAAATGATTTCCTTTTCTACACTTACTACTAGTGATGAGATCAGTATCGTACTTATATCATACCACAAAACATCAATATCGAAAACAAGTGAAAGCATATAACGAATACGATACCGATCGAACTGAAAATACCAAACAAGCCAAAACTCTGCTCAACTTCCGTTGTGAAGTGTGAACTAATGCGTACATTTTGCGAGGTTAACAAGCTTTAATCGAGGCTTAGGGACCAACTCGAGCTTGAAAAAGCTCGGCTTATTTCAAGTTTTTTGTCGATCCATTCCCAATTTGCTTGCAAACGGCTTGGCTCGTTTGCGGTTTGCAACCACGAGTGAAGATAGGAAGACATTGGCAATCTTTGACTTGTTACATTAGTCAACAAAACATATGGGCATACGAGGAACACAAGTAACACGTGGGAAGCAACTAATGAATGCTTAAACCAACTCATTCGGCACGCTGACACTTTTGCAACACCGACCAGTCACACAAAATGTTATGTTCACATCTAAATATTTAAGCAATCAATTCGGATAATAATAATATTATTATTAATATCTTCATCCTCCCAAATTCCTTCAATCTGTCAAATTGAATCTACAACGGATTCGGTTTCACTCACCAGTAAGTGTAATATATAAATTTCTTTGTTTTGTTTGTTTTCTAATTATGTGTAATTTAGGGCTAATTGTTTAATATAACAGTTTTGCAATTAGTTTATTGAATTGGAGTGAAATTAGATAACATTTGAATTGGTTGAGTTGTGTTTTGGTTGTAGCCAAAATTGGTTAGGCATTGGTTATGGACTTATGGGGGAATTCAGGGATTTTTGGAAGCTGTATCTAGTTGGTTAACGTTGAATCGGTTCAATTTCGGTCACCCGTATGTGATTTTGTTTTGTTTTGATTATTATATACAGAGTTTATTGCTCCCAAGAACCTAATTTCTGATTATTGTTTTGTTATTTGGGTGAAATATCAAATTAGAGTCAAGTGATGTGGTTGAGCTAGAAGTCTAGAACCAGGGGTGTAAACGAGGCTCGTTTTTTACTTACGAGAGATTGAGCTCGAGTCTGGCGCGTTTCGAGCTTTTTTTTCTAAAGCTCGAGCTTGGCTTGGCTTAGGCTCGACACGTTTATTATTTATTAAATATCAATATACATTTTTAACAAGTCTAAGCTCGGTATTGCAGTGTGAAATTAATACATAAAATTCCTAAAGAGTTCAAACTTAAAACGTACATTAGGCTCATTAAGCTCGATGAGCCTGAAAGATTTTCAGTTCTTCACATACAAGGATCGAGCCTGGGCTTGATAATTTAACAAGCTTTATATTATGAGGCTCGGGCTCGGCACAATAAGGCTTGGATCGTTTCGAGCTTTTTATCGATCCGATCCCAAGTAGCTCACGAGCGGCCCAACTTGTTTGCACCCTATCTAGAACCATGATTGACCAGAAATAGGCAATGATGGCATGTAGGGATTTTTGGAGTTGTATCTTGTTAACCGACATATTTGCAATTTTCATCATAAAAACAGTTGAAATCTATCAAGAAACTCGATGTTCACAACTGATTTCAAATCGATGGGTGAAAAAGAAGGCAATAATTCAAGAAAAAATGTCCAAATGCAAGAGATTAACAGACGTCCACGCATTAATCTTCCCGCAATTCGAGGCTTCTTGTCACAGGTTCCAGGAAAATTTCAGAGGCATTTGAAGGTCAGTTAGTATTTCTGCTTTAACCACTTGATCATCTTATTTAGAGGTGTAAGCAAGCCGAACTGAACCCAAGCTTGGCTCGTTTAGAACTCTATTTTTAAAGCCCGAGCTTGGCTTGTCTAGAACTCTATTTCTAAAGCTCAAGCTCGGCTCGTTTAGAGCTTTATATCTAAAGCTCAAGCTCGGCTCCTGAGTAGTTTTTCAAGCACGGTCTAGGCTCGTCTATTATCTATTAATTTTTTAAAGGTTTTATTTATATTTTTTATAATTTACTTATAAAATATATATTTATATACAAAACAATATATATTACCTAATAGTTTTTATCATAACTTTATACATAATAATAGTTATTAGACAAATATATTAAATAAAAATAAAAAAATATAAAGCTTGTTTAGGCTTGGGAGCCGGCTTAAGCTCGATATGTGAAGCTCAAGCTCGTTTTTGAGTTTTTAACGAGGCGATCTCGAGTAGCTCACGAACGACTCGGCTCATTTACACAATTACACCCCTAATCCTATCTTCATACAATGCAGTCAAGGTTCAAAAGACCAACAGAAACCGAGGGATCAAACAGGGATACGTTCAAACTAAAGGATTTAAAAGTCAGTTTAGAGAAGCAAATGGAAGCTTGGAGGAAAAATCCAGTGTGGGATGATGCTCAACCGACTTCTATTGAGGTACGTAACGTTTGATGACGTGGAAATACTCTACTTTCCAAAGTGTAATCATATTATTTTTTACACCAAATAATTTTCAGGTGGTTGTACCAAAAGGATCTTTATGCCAACTAAATGTGAAGACACACGTGGGATTGCCTCCAGATGCAATATTCAACATTGTAATTGACCCTGACAATAGACGAGTCTTCAAGAATATTCAGGTAGGTGATTAGAACATGTTTTATATGCTTCTTTTGGTTCGCTAACAATGAACGGATGAAGAAGATTTTGATTATCATAAGTTCTAGGGGTGCAAACGAGCCGAGCCCAAGCTCGACTAGGCTCGAGCTCGGCTCGTTTAACTTATACGGAGCTCGAGCTCGAGCTCAGCTTGTTTTGATCTTTATTTATAAAGCTTGAGCTCGGCACGTTTCGTAGTTTTTTAAGAGCTCGGGCTCGACTCGTTTAATATTTATTAATTAATTTTTTATATATTTATAATTATATTTTTATATTTATTTTCATTATAACTTTATATATAAAATAATATATGTTATTTAGTTATTTTTTTCATAATATTATATATATCAATTAATAATTATTAAATTAGTTATTTTTTTCATAAAATTATATATATCAATTAATAATTATTAAATATATATGTATCTATTAATATATATATTTATAAAAAAATATATAAATTACAGGCTCGTTTAGGCTCGCGAGCTGGCTCGAGCTAGATAAGTGAAGCTCGGACTCGGGCTCGTTTATTAAACGAGCTTTCTTTTAGGCTCGAGCTCGGGCTCGTTTAAGCTTGGCTCGATCGAGCTTTTTCACATGCCGATCTTGAGTAGCTCGGCTTGTTTGCACCCCTAATCATAACGTTAATTTTTGTGTCAGGCCGTACTGTCAAGAAAGGTTTTGCTTGATGAAGGTTCAAGACAGATTGTTGATCTGGAGCAAGCTGCGATTTGGAGGTTTTTATGGTGGTCAGGAACCATCTCTGTTCATGTACTCGTAGATCAGAACAGAGAAGATTACTCAGTAAGTAACACTATTTTTTTCCTTCTAAGAAGTTTGTTTATTTCGGGTCATGTTTCATCTGTTTTGTGTTAAACGGGTAAAATAGAAAAGGGTTCTACTAACCATAGAGTTTAGGCCTAGCTCTTGAGTTGAATAGGTCTCGACTCTCGAGTGCGGTTCTAGAACATTAGGCTAAGCTCAACATCGGCTCGAGAACTCAAATGATACTTCAAGATGTGATCTCAAATTTAACTTGAGATTTCAAATATGTATGCATGCTTGATTTTGTCTCGAGCATGTATGTTTGTATGTGGAATATAAGGCTCGGAAAATCAAATAAGAGGAACCGAGCGTCGGAGTCCTTGCAAGCTTGAGTTCGGCTTGTTTTATAGTTCGAGTTTAATTTTCTATTTCTGAGCTTGAGCTTAAAGTTGAAATAAAAGATCGACTCGTTTGCAGCCTTAATTAGGACTAGGGTTAAGAGGATAAAACTACTCACAAAATCGGTTTTTTAGTTTGATTTATTGATTTAAGCCCCTAAACTTTATATCTCTTGTTAAAAAACCACCCTGTTTATATAGTTTTGAACAAGGCAAAAAAATGCTTAGTGAATAAGTCAATAAACCACTAACAAAAGAGGTCAAAATGATCTGTATTGTGATGAAGTTGGTTGGTTAAATCCAATTATGTCAACCAACTCGACCTATATGTTATGATTCGTTACCTGTACTTCCCATTCGAGCACCTCTAGATTAACATTTGATTAAAATTGCTGTGATACAGATAAGCATGTTTCAGTGTTTAGAAGTAATTTCCTTGTATATATATATGCCTATTTGAGGGCAAAATAAGTAGTT
The DNA here is from genome assembly GCF_021521415.1 of Bidens hawaiensis. Lineage (NCBI taxonomy): Eukaryota > Viridiplantae > Streptophyta > Magnoliopsida > Asterales > Asteraceae > Bidens > Bidens hawaiensis. The sequence continues at coordinate 61,095 of NW_027495166.1, read as the reverse complement.
TTTATTTTAAAAAATATCTAGTTTTAGGGGTTGTTTGGGTCTTGATTATTTCCATGATTTGCAGATGAAATTTAAGCAAGTTACACCGGGATTTATGAAAAGGTTTGAAGGTAGTTGGAAAGTAGAACCGATACTACTTGATGAAAAGCTATGCCATCCTTTCAAGCCAAAAACTATATCAGAATACATGCAATGCACTCAATGCAACGGTAGGATCGCGTCAAAAGTCACACTTCAGCAACTGGTGGAGCCCGCTATCGTCCCCCCTCCACCGATTTCATGGTATCTTAGAGGAATCACCTCAAGAACTGTAGAAATGCTCATAAACGATCTAGTTGAAGAAGCTTCGAGAATAAAAGGCGTTTCGGCCACTGATGTTGTTACAACAGACCTGAATCGTGTTCAGATATCATCTAATGAAATTCAATCACTTGATATTAAAGAAAGATGGGCGATGAGACGAAGAAGATCACGCAGAAATATGTAAAGAGGAAGAAAAGTTCGGTTTTGAGCCACTATCGGTAAGTCATTTCGCTTATGAGTTATGACCCTTTGTTTGTTAGTTGTACTATCTGAATTATGTTATACATAATATGAGTTCTCTAATGCTAATGCTACATAATGCTAATGTTGTTATATGTCTTGTTGTAAATGTTTGATTATGTGAACTGAAAAACATTTTCATATTATTCATGAATCTATATTATTGATCTTTGATTGCGATGTACAATGACATGTGAACTTTACATATAGAGATATGTATTTGTGTATTGTATAACTAGTTGTTCTCTTAAAATGGCTTCAAATTCGGATTCTTGTATATATTGTCAAATTGAATTCAAATAATCGGATTGGATCCTGGTTCACCCAAACTGGTTTTTGGATCAAGTTTAGTTGTGCACCTCTAAATGAGTTAAAAAGTGGATAACTTCTAATACGACCACAAGTCCGTTTCACGTTTGTCATCCCTATGTTTTTTGTTCAGCGTAACGTTCATATCTTGTATATAACCTTCATAGGATTTTATCTAGAATCTCATTCTTGACATATTGTTCTTTGGTTTTGTTTTGTGGATTTAGCAATTCAACAATTGAGTCATGGTTTCGATTTATTTCGACAAGCCTTTTACCTTTGATTTCGACTTACAGGCGATTTAACCGAACATATTAAAAGTATGAAATAATTTTATTTTGTATAATTAACCTGTTAACAATTAAAATAGTTATATTTTTTGCCCATTGACATTTTTTTTGTGAAGAATAAAACTTTACCAAACATTTATGACATATTTATATTAATCATATTGTTACTTGTTAGGTGATAAATAAATAATCATTTCATTTTTCAATCACAAATTTGTCATGTTAATAGAAAATAATTTGAAAATATAACACTTTTGATTTATTGCAAACCAATGTGTTAAACCACACCAGGCATGTTATAAAAGCATAAAATGATAAATGGTCTTTTATAGTAAGGTAATCAATCATAAGGCATGATTTATATCACAAAACAAATTCTAAATGAGCAACTAAAAATTCTTATAGATCGACACGAAAAACTGACCTCGTCATCATCGAAATCGTCACACGAGAACTCTGATTCTTCGGAGCTGTCGTCATTAAAAAGCAGATGTCCAATTTCCTTCTTTCTCTTAGTTTGAGGCTCTCTGTCATTGCTATCTATAACCGATATGATCTTCTGTTTAATGATATCTTTGATAGATTTTTTGTCATGGGAACTTAGGCCAAGAAGTGAAGCGCGTTCTTTTTTTTACGTGGAGTCCTTAGATGTCGAGATGAGGCCTGCAATTGATTTTGCAAGGTCCGGGGCATAACTGCGAATCTAAATTAACCGACGCATTAGCAGCAGGAAGTTAACACTTGTGTTAAAAAGTTATGTCACACACATAATTGTGGATCCATGATGATGTTATATATGCACACATAACTTGTAATATCACGAACAAGTTAGTCATTAGACAGGTCGGGTCGGGTTTGAGTTGCGCTACCTAATTCGTTGTAAACCCGCCAACTAGTTTAAATTTACAATTTTTTTTACAGTTTAAAATAATATGTAAATTTATATTCAGCTTCACTTTTAAAGAAATCTTAACTATTTTAATGTTTTGTATGCTTAGCACTAATATTTTTGGTGTACCTTCAAAATATTTTGCATTTGCGAGTGCTTATGCTATAATATGTATCGTCTACCCTCTAATAATATGATTTTCACCTCATTGTATTTATCATGTACCTTTTGATTCTGGTTCGGGTCATAAACGTGTCACCATGTTCAACTCGTTTACAAAACAAATACCAAATTAATACTTGGGTGGCCTTTAAATTTGTTTTATTTATCCCGTGTTGTAGGGTTTAGCAAAGGCTATTGTTAACTAATTTTCCTGACAGTTACATAAAACAATATATTGTCCAATAAACTACTGCTAACAATCACTAAACACCCCCTATATTTTCTGACACTTTATTTTTCATGTCAGAATTGTTTGAATAAGAGATGAGGCTGGTGGTGGTTACTAGTAGGGATGTGCACTGCTTGGTTCGGTTAATAATAGCCTCACCCAATCGATTTTCGGTTTATTCGGTTAATTTTTTGGTTTCAGGTTTTCGGTTTGGTTAATCAAATTTGGGCTATTTTTATTTAAAAATACATGAAAATGATGCATAAATACATGAAATGAATGTATAAATAAATACATAGAATGGTTGTATAAATACATGGAATGGTGGTATAATATGAAATGGATGTATAAAAACTATAAATATATGAAAATATGAATTGTTGGGTTGGGTTAATTTTGGTTAAACAAGGGTACAAAAATAACCAATAACCGTTTCTTGGTTAATTCGGCTACCGTTAGTTTCGGTTCAGTTTCGTCGGTTTTCGGTTTAGTTCAATTCGGTTATTGCTCACCCCTAGTTACTAGCGATTGATATTATGTTTAAAATTAGCGATTCTTTTAAAAAGTTGATTAGTTGATAATAACAGCCCTTAGGAATATTCTTAACATTTCCCTATATTAAATCCAATTTGCTTTTCAAAGTTTCATTTTGTAAATTGTAGTTTCTAATAAAATATGCAGACTATTCTAATATTCTTATAAATGTAGCTAGTAATTTAGAATTAAGCAACAAAAAGTATTACCTTAACAGCATGTGCACTGAGAAGAACTCCATTATTTTTCTCCTTGAGGTCATTCAATGCAAGCTTCACTGCTTTGTTAGCAAGATTTTTATCGATAGTACTTTCAGTTGATGGAGGCAGATTGAGCTTGGTATACATTAAGGAAAAATATAACATATAAACGTTTGTGCCGGTTATCTCAACATATATATGTGGGTATAATCTCTAACGGGCCAAATGGATTAGTTACATTTCGTCCCCATGTAATGGTCAAAATTACAGATATTGACCCTATGATTTGTTTAATACAAAAACGGTTTGTAGCATGCTGCAGTGTTAGTTTTCTTTGTTCAATGAGCCCCATGTGCCCCTCACATGACAGTGTTTCGCCCATTATGCATGAATTTTATAAAACAAAATAATAATGATAATAATCAAAGAAAATAAAATAATTAACCAGTATGGCTTGCTTTCTTCTTAATTAGTAATACACTGTATACCATGTGCCTTTCACATGAGGGTTCATAAATTTTGTGATTAAATATAAAATTATAATAAAATGAAGTAAAAAATTTACCACTGGTCTGATTTCTTTTAAATTATAAGTGGATAGTTTTATTCATTTTAAAGGAAGCGGGTCAAACGGGTCGAAATGGGCTGTGCTGAAATCATTTTACTGAAGAAAATTTAATTTTTCATATAATATGATTTATGTAATCATATCTTACTACTTATTTGAAAAAAACTTGAAATTTTAGCACAAAATCGTTTCAAGATCAACCCGACACGTATGAAAAACTACTGCTTTGACCCATTTTCCAGTGCTATCAAGAAAAAATAAATATTACTAACAAATAATTATATGGAAAGAAATGAAGGATATTTGTTGTGGTGACAGTGAATGGCAATGTCAATATGAGAACCTGGTGGCAAATCCTCCCATTCAATAAATGCGCAGCCATCTTCTTCTGGTATGGATTTAATGCTAAGCCCATATTTTTTCCATTTGATGCCGTTCAACGCTTTTAGTAATGGTTGAGAAATCATGCCAGGTAAGAAGTCACTGAAGTATATTACCTGAAATGCATGTGGTCACTATAAACTTCTTGAAAAACAGCAAGAAAAATAAAATATGAACAAATCTCGACTATTTAGTCGAGGAAAAATCTTATGTTCAATTAGAGCCATTTCAACCTTTGCACTTGTGGACGGGTCAATATTGTTTTAGTAATCATAATTAATGCACTAATGATTAAAAATATCATTTTAGATGGACAAAAATGTTTGCAGGTCAACCCAGTGTCCCAGTCTGTGCTGCTATGTCTTGACCCTAGCAAAAAATGACCCGTTTCAACCCAAATTCGTCTTGACCCATTACCCAGCCCACTCTTCTTGCCATATTTTTTTGTAAAACCATTGGATTATTCGAGAAAGAGCGAGGAGGAGGACTAACCTCTGTTTTACTACCACACACCCTGGAACAAGATGGATCAATCAACTCTGATAACTCACTAACTATAACCACAGCTTCTATTGTTGTTTCGGTATTCTTTTTACTTTTGCAAACCATCCCACTTCCGGTTTTCAGGTGTTCTCTAACAAAATCAAGAATGCAACAAGTCAGAAAAACTCAACCGTCGTACAAAAATCAAATCATATATATATACAGACTGCTAAGTGTTGATTACCAAACATATTTTTTGGAATTTTGGTACCTCTGCTAAAATGGATAGAAAAGCAGGAAATGAGATATCCAATATCCGAGTTGAGATTATGATACCGAATCCACGTTGTTACTCAAATGGCTCAAGAAACTCATAGTTTATTCATAGGCTTTTCAAATCGAAAGATTCGGTCCGCAAGCTTAAACGCTTACAATCTCTTAATCAAATATAAATTAACTCCCCTAAACGATAAACTTATCCTCTATTTATAGATAAACTATCAAGATAATTAGTAATCCAAATCTTTCTCCAAGCGGGTCATCGTTCGGGTCGGGCCGGGACGTATTATCGGGTCGGAAGCCCCCAAATTAGATTTTGCAGACCCATCACATTTAATTCCTTAATTCAGTGATCAAGTGGTTTAAATAACAAAAGTATTCACTAGAGTTTGTCTGTTTAAAACTTACCTGGTTGGAAAGCAAGAGTAGCATATACAGTCTTTCTGATTCCCATGCTTGCGAGCATAATCCACAAGGCCTGATTTGAAACATAAATCGTTTTCTTCTGATGGTGAATCATTGCACTCATTTGCCACTATAGCATTCACACATTGATGCTCAGTAAGTTTACCATTGTCAACAATTAGTTCAATTCCAACCTTCTGAAAAAAAATGTGAAGACAAAGGATCAACAATGTCTCACTAGATGGGTCTGTAGGAAACAATATATATGACAAACAACAAATATTGTAAATTAATATGTAAACATTCAGTAGGCGATTAGGGGTGTGTATTTGGATTGTAGATAGGCTCATTAGATTAGCTATAATACCATGAAACTAAGTATTTTTCCATGTCTCGTTCTCATTCATTATATATAGTCATATGGATATACACTTGGTATGTGTCTAATTGCCTACTATGTATTTACATTATCAAAAATGACAAGTCATATAAATCTTTGCAAATCAAGAACGAACAATGATTGTTTGATCGATTGATTGCAAAAAGGTTTCTAATACTATACTAATGAGTTTAAGATAATACTTACAGGAATCTTCATAATGAGCATCTGCAGAACCAATCATACAAAGTAATAACAATATTATGATCAGGCCATAAACCCAGAAACACTGTCTCTTTGAGAAATCCCACAAAAAAATAAAAATGAAACACCTAACCTTTTGGAAAAAGCATTTAATATCTTCCAGCAAATAATAGACATTATGAAAAGTTGAGAATGATACTTCAGTCCCACTGAAAAAAAGAAATTAGGAAATTAAAGTCTAGACGGTTTTGAAATCAACGTATTAACAGTTTTTAGATAATATGCATGCCTGAATGTTGCACCAGATTTGAAGCTTAGGGGCAATTTTGCTAGTCGTTTTGAGTGGTCCTTTTGTTTAAGATCTATATTGTAGTGAAATATTTCACTATCAGAAACACCTAAAGTATCCAAATAATAAGAAAATTAGTAAGTACAGTAAACAAATAAAAGTATAACATAGTTCTGTTTGTCAATTTGTAAGACAGGGGATAAATAAGCCTCACAAGTCTTCGAAAACACAACATTATATCTTGAAAACACAAAATAGTAAAAACATGGAATAAATGGCAAGTTGTGAACAAAGATATAATAGATCTAGGTTTCAATTCTATGTTTCTATAAATAATTATGCAATATCATAGAAACATCCAAACGATTTACAATGAAGTGGCAGGTAAGCGGGCAATAAGCTGTGCCGCAACCCCCTTTTGGATAGCAAACCCAATCCTACTAAAAACAAAGTTTCGGTTCTTATGGGCCGATACATTACTATGCATAACTTTCTGAACCCTATTCAAAAGGTCCACGGCATCCGGAGCTAAGAAACCAAAAGTGTCAATGCGCTACTATTGACACTATTGAAAGACAGCTAAGCCTAACAAGAAACGGAAGTTACATGTATTCTAAAGTCAAGCGTTGTAAGTGAACGAGATTAATACTTACTGGTTGTTGCAATGGATATGACTCCATCTGCATATCATATCAAAGTTGCTCGTCAGTTGTTTATTTTATTATAGATATATAGAGTATCTCAAGTTCTAGTTAGAAACTCTCTTACAGTAAAATAAAATTAAAAACAAATGGCATTGTAAATGTGTAATGCGCTAACACCGACAGGTGAGATAAGTTCAATTAGTTAACCTACCAGTTCATATTCTTTTAGATAAGAAACCGTGTATGTAGCCAGTTGGAGTTCTTACCGTGTAACTCGTTCAATATTGAATCACTTAAGCGCTTCACATCCTGAAACTCCTCCACACAGCTTCCAACTCCCGTGTCAGAAACTAGTCATATCATGAAGCCAAACATATTTTTCAAACTACCTCACATACCATGATTATTGTTAAAAACATACTTGCAAAGGTATAATCACACAAATAGCCATTTTGACTTCATATTTAGCCAGTAATCTTAAAATCAAATGGCAGACACCATAAAACCTAGGTTTAGCACATTGTAGAAGGCTTACATTGATTGATCGATTCACAATGGAAATAGTCATATAGATTAAAACAATTTCAATCTCAATCACACCTTAAAGCATACAATACTCAGATCTCCAGGAAAAACAACAGTGTGATCAATTGAACTAATTACCGATTTACAGATGTGAACAATTTGATTGATGCCTAAGACACAAAATCGTGCATATGATCATCATACAAAGCATACAAAGTAACTGATCTAATGAATGAAAATTCAATTATGCTAGGTCAATCTATCACACAGATCGATGTTCAAGCTTAATCAAATTTAAGATAAAATCCAGAGATAGCAAATTACTTGAGATACAAACTAAAGGACCAACGATTTCAGACTGACTGATGGATAACCTACCTCACATATCATAATTATAATAAAAAAGATATATGAAACAATATAATCACAGATATAGCTATTTTGACATCATGATTTTGCAACTAATCTAAAAATCAAATGGCAAACAACACATAACCTAGGTTTAGCACATCGTAGAAGGTTTCGATTGGTTCACATTGGATATAGATTAAAACAATTCCAATTTCGATTTCAATAACACCTTAATGCGTAACAACAATATATATGATCAATTGAACTAATAACCGATTTAAAACGGAAGCCAAATGCATACAGATCCGAACAGTTTACTATCAAATACACAAAATCGTACATATGATAATCATACAAATTCAATGAAGCTAGGTCAATCTATCACACAGATATTTAACAAACCGAAACTAAATCCACAGAGAAGTTAAACGCATACAGATCCGAACAATTTGATATCAAACACACAAAATCACGCACATGATCTTCATACACTTAACTAACTGATCTAGCAAATTCAAATTCAATAACGCTAGGTCAATCTATCACACATATATGTAATAAACCGAAATTAAATCCACAGAGAAGCTAAACGAATACAGATCCGAACAATTTGATGTCAAATACACAAAATCGTACATATGATAATCATACATACTCAATGAAGCTATAGGTTAATCTATTACACATATATCTTATAAACTGAAACTGAAAGTATATAATAAGTTGAATTAAATCCACAGAGATAGCAAATTACTTGATACGCGAACTAACGGAGGACCGGAGACTTCAACCGACGGTTTGAGGCTTAAGGTTAACCGGCAGAGTTCACCTGACGTACGGCACCGTTGAATCGCCGATGAAATCAACTGAAACAAATTGTTAACTGAAATTAAATTAAACTAATATCATTGCGTAACAAATAGATACTGAAATTGAGATCGATTGAGCTTACATGTCTACTGAGATTTGTAACAGACGAAGCATCCATTGATTTTTGCTGTGAATTGAAATGTTGAAACTGTGAGCGGTTAATGAAGAAATTATATAGTATGTGAAATAGTATAATTAGTTCCCGCGCAAATGATTGTAATTTTGTGGATGTTTTAGGGGCTTTTGTGCGAGGGGTGCAAACGAGACGAGTTGTTCGTGTTTTACTCGAGTTTGGATTAGTAAAATGCTTAAAACGAAACGTGATTTCTCGATGAATAAAGCTCGTTTAGTCCTCGAGCCTTGTACAGGAAGCTCGTTTAGGCTTGTCGACCGAGCCTTGTGTATTTTTAAGTTTTACGATTTTAGGACACTTATGTATTGAGTTAACAGTTCACAACTGAGCTCGAACTAAGCTTTGGCTCGTTTAAGGTACTAAACAAGCTAGAGCAGAGCTTAGGCGTGTTTAAGCTTTTTCTCAAATTATGTAAAAAAAATGGTGTATAATAAATAGTAAATGAGTTGAGCCCAAACCGAGCCTGAGTTAGAAAAAGCAACTCACAAGCCGAGCTCAAGTTTGGAAAAGAGCTCGAAACAAGTCGAGTTCAAGCCCGATCCCTCATACGTCAAAAACAAGCCGAGCTTTAGCATGTTCGAGCTCAGGTTGAGCTTGGGGCGTTTACACCCCTAGCATGTGCATACGACGGTTTTGCCCCAAAACTATAGAAGGGATGTCGGTTAGGGATAACCATAACTGTAATCAATGCGTTATGTCGGTTTCAGTTAATCGATTTTAAATGTTATAGCGGGTCAGTTATGGGTTGATTAACAATGAACTTGGTCCTAACTAAAAATAACTCAAAACGGCATAAACTATCATTATTTGGGCCTGAAAACTTGGGCTTGAAATTTGTATTCCGCATAATAAATTGTTATACACTTTTGTATATATTAACATATCACATACTCACATAGCATTAAAAATATACATTTAATTTATAATATTAAAAAGTACATATAACAGGTTTGGTTCGGTTTTGGCGGAGTTGGAAACCTTGTTGACCGTTACCGACTCACTATTGTCGGTTTTTTGAAAATCATTAAACCGAGTTATTGTTATCGGTACGGTTTAGTTGTATCAGTTCAGTTTCATCGATTAATTTGATTATGGGTCAACTAATTAGGTTTTCTACACACCCCTAGTCAAAAGTTTGTTGCTTCTTCTATAGTTTAAAGTCGTTTTAATTGTTATTCGAAATAACTAAATAAAAACTTTACTTTTTTAATTATCAAATGTAGGTTGTTGGTATATCAAGTCCGGCAACGATTAATAATTCATTTTCAATATCGAGTCTATGTAAAGACTAATAATATAAGCACATACATTTATTTGACAATAACAATTTTAATAGAGCCGGGATTGACAACATTTTATTCAATTAAAGTCAGCATTAACAACGTAAAATGCAAAATGCAAGTAAAGTCGCACATAAGTTCAAGGGACTTCCCATTTTCTTATAATCAACATATAATGGATTTGATAAAAACTAATCTACATATAATGAAAAAAAAACTCATTTCACAAAATAAATGAGATTAACTAATTGCCACAAACTTAATTACGTAAAAAAAGAATATTTGGGTTTTATATGAAGCATCAGTTCTCATTAGATTTTTCGCCGTCAAGTATATTGAAAGTTTCATTTGACTCGGATTCGATTCTTGTCCACAGCAGTTAATTTTAAAGGCACCATGGTGATTATCGAAGAGCGGATGAGTAAGTGGCTTTCACTAGTTGGATCTTTGAACTAAACGAGTTTTATCTCACCTTACTGTCGTGCCTCCGGATGAGTGTTCACGAGTACTGGCCTTAGGTGAGGGGTTTTCCAGGATCGAAATAGTAGTGAATTAGCCAGTAGCCAATTTGAAAGATTCGTTGACCGTTAAAAAAAGTAGAGTTAAGTGCCATTTTGGTACATGTGGTTTGTTCAATTACGCAACTTTAGTACCATTTTTGAATTTATTGCAAATGGCTACCTCACATTTCTGAATCTTATCTTGCAGGTTTAGTACTTTTTTCTAACACTGTTTATTTTTGTCCGTTAAATCGGGGGTGGTATGATAACTTTGTTATTTTCTTTATTTTATCCTAGATTGCAGGTGACTTTTGATGGTTCCGGCTACCGTGAAATCGTACACCCTTTGTCAAATAGGCTTTCGTCTCGTTTTCATCAATTTCAACTGATTCTTGCTTGATTTCCGTTGATTAACGGAGTTGTGTGGTGGCTCATATGGTTAAATTTCAGACTTTCATTTCAGATTTATAGAAACAGGTGTGATACTGTGATAGTTTAGGATTAGGGGAGATAAAAGATGAAGATGATGTTGATTGTTTGACATTACATCGATGACCAGGGGTGGGTAAGGTTTTCTTGGTTAGGAAAGTATAAAAGGGTGGATTTTGTTTAGAAAAAGGATAAAATAAAGAAAATAACAAAGTTATTATACTACCCCCGATTTAACGGACAAAAATAAACAGTGTTAGAAAAAAGTACTAAACCTGCAAGATTAAGATTTAGAAATGTGAGGTAGCCATTTGCAATAAATTCAAAAATGGTACTAAAGTTGCGTAATTGAATAAACCACATTTACCAAAATGACACTTGACTCAAAAAAGTATATTGAAACTCCGTGATTGGCAATCGAATCAACTAGGAGTGCGGAAGAGATAAGCTAATAGAGACAAGTTTTGTGCATTGGCAATCGAATCAACTAGGAGTGCAAACGAGCCAAGCTGCTCGCAAGCTACTCGAGATCAGCTCGTGAAAAAACTCGATCGAACCGAGTTTAATCAAGTCTGAGCCTAAAAGTAAGCTCGTAATAAACGAGCCCGAGCCCGAGCCCGATCTTCACTTATCGAGCTCGAGCCAGCTGTCGAGTCTACAAGAGCCTGTAGTTTTTATAATATAAATATCATCATCATCATCATCATCATCATCGTACTCAGTATATCCCACCAATAGCAAAGCTATAGTAGGGTCTGAGGAGGGTAAGATGTAGACAGCCTTACCTCTACCCCATAAGGATAGAGAGGCTGCTTCCGGTGAGACCCCCGGCTCGATAGTAGTTTTGCATCAAGCCTTGGACATAAGGCACATAGCACTCAATCATCGGGACACCGGCTGATCGGTGCATGTACCCTTGTCTTTCGGCTATCAACGCCACTACATGATGCCTGATTAACCGTCCGTCACTTTTAACGTTATTTTCACGAGATTAGTAAAATAACGTCAAAATTGGTGCAATTTCACTTTTGCCCACCCGAGGGTTCACACATATATACATCATATAAATATATATTTTATAATTATTGATTAATATATATGTCACCAAAAATAACTAAATAACATGCATTATTTTATTCACAAAATTATAATTGAAAATAAATATACAAAAAACTTATACATATAAAAAAATTAATTAAAAAATAGTTGTTCCTATGCAACTTTTACTTCATATACAAACATGTTCTAAAAATTCTATCCTAGTTCCTAACACCACCTAAAGGCTGAGAATGCTCTAAGGGATATAAAAAGTTTCCATAAGAAAGCAAGACCGGTAGACCTAAAATAGGCTGGATCGATAATGGATATATTAAACCAACTCACCAAATCTATCCCCAAGTTTTGGTTTTCAAATTCGGATCATGCTGGTTTTTCACTACAAATGCACATTGATGCACGGATGCATAAATTACAATCCCCTCAAGACGATTTTAAAAATATACGGGTAACAACAATGTACTTCACAAGTTAAGCTTTGAGGGACACCACAACCATGACGCCGACACTTTACGACATGTACACCTCAACGCCAATGCTTTTCACACATTGGCACACAGGACAAACACTCATACCCCTATCACAATCTTTACACAGACTCAAATGCCTACACGGCATCACCAGAATCGACACCTCATTCACACAGCACGATTTGCATATCATGTTATTATCATGCTCCTTCTGGGCCCCGCCGTTAGTCAATCCAAGGTAATTGTTAGGGTCAACAGACGAAACAGCGTCATTTTCTAAATCAGTATCACCGAACCCTTCTTTGACTTGGTCAACTCCTTGTGCTAGTGTCTGTTGCAGGTTTGACTTCAACATGTTGACTACTGACTCGTTGTATTTTGCTCTGTAGTGCCAGTTTTGGGCGTCGTTTGCCACTTGTTTTATTCTTTCCACAAGTTCCTTGTTTTTACGGTTTATTATTTCGATTTCAAGATCTTTTTCGCGCATCCTCTTGTCTATGCTTTTACCAATAGAAGCCATAAACGAAGACATGTGTCGTTGTCTTATGTCCTTTACTCCTTTCAGCATAATGTCTCCCTGTTAAGATTCAGTATAAATAAGTTATAATAGGAGTTTAAAATTATTTTTTAGACCGATTGATGCTAGGTTATAAACGATCCAAGCAGCTCGTAAACTACTTTAGATCTGATGGTTAATAGCCCAAACCAAGTCAAGCTTAAAACAACCCCAAGCCCAAGCCTAAACTGGCATATATTCAGTAAACGAGCTCGAGCCCAAGTTTCATATGTCACGCTTTAATAACAAGCATAATAATATAAATATAATAACAAGTATTTACTACAAGAAATAAATAATTGCATAGTGCATAATATTAAATATATAATTATATCATAAAACCAAGTATAATAATATTTTTTTAGTATATATGGCAAGAGGTACATTCAATACACAGTGTACTTATTGTTTTAAATGTGAAACATAAGCGGTTTTTTATTTAACAAGTGCTACTTCTCTCCAATTAACGAGTGGTTTAATAGCAGTTTTTATTTTAAATTGGTTTGTATTAAGCACGCCCCATCACCCCTATATAACTATAATAATTATAATTATATATGAACAGATGCATTTTCTTGAAGTGTTTTAGTAACTTTCATGTCGAAAAGGATATAATAAAAAAAAGACTATTAAAAAAACAAGAGAAATCAAATTAATACCTGAAGCATGATGTATCTTTCAAGTTCCTCGTTCTGTCGATCAAGCTCAATTGTGACACTATCACCAAAAGAAGACATAACCGACGGTGCTGTCGGCATGCGTCCACTTGCTGATGTAATCGATGAGTTGCGTTCCTTGTCATCGTATGACAATTTTAGACCAGTAGATACATGATGCGGGTTTGGAATGGTTGATGGCCGATCAGATTCTTCATTGTAAAAATTCTGGTTCAATGATATTTGAAGCCTCTTCTGCATTAAGTTAGCTTCAACTTCCCTTGAGCGTTTATGAGACAGGAATGCAGGGGTATTATGGTCTTTACCAGAATAATTTACTGGGTCCACATTATGGGTGGCAGGTACTCCTATAGCAATGTTAAAACCAAAATCAAATATCAGAAGACCATGGTATGAATAGAGTTCATATAATGGCCCGGTCTATTACATGTGAAGTTAGGTTACGATCTAGTCCGAAACAAGAACTTTCTTACGAAATTAAGCTTAAATAACTAGCCCAAGACTTTCTGTCCGGTTAGTTGTTGGCTGATTGTTTCTTGCCTCACGTAGTATTCTAAACATGGCGCCTTATATAATAAAATAAATTTCAAAACACATGATCGTGAAACGGTTTAAAGATTTAGAAAAATAAAGTTAGTTTAGGAATATGTGATCGTTATCATATTGATTACTCTTGTTGTCACCTGACTTTAACACGTGAAGTATAAAATCTGATTGAGAAGAACTGATGATTGTATGTTATTAACACATAATGGCCGTAATAAAAACATAAAAAGACCACGTCTTCTCAAATCTAGTTGCAAAATCCATGTGTTAAAGGCAAATGTAAATAAGAGCAACCAGAAGTATAAAAAAAAATAGCAAACACATCTTCTCAATCTAACTTTATCTACAATAATATAAACACACAATATAATGTGCATTTCATTTTTCAAAAAAGCAAACAGCATACACAATTTAAGCAAGAAATTAGATATAACATCTACAAGCGTAAAACCCTACCATAATCATGTGTTTTAGAACTAATTTTATACACAATCTGTGCAAATATAACAACATATGATATTTCATGTTTAGAATGCGTTCTTAGGGAAAAAAATTCCACCAAGTTAACGACTAATCTGACAAAATCCCGAACAATGCAAATCAACTTGCAATCCAATAAAGCAAATTTAATCAATCGATAATAGAAACTCACCATTACCAAATAGTTGCAACTGGTTCGAAGGATAATTTAAAAGATTCTCATCAAGGAAGACGGGGACTAAAGAATTGGTGTTGCTTCCTCCAAACATCTTTCACTAAACAATACACAAACAACCTGCATATACATTAAACCATTGTTGAAATCAATAAGCGGTTTAAAGTTTCACGAAGATATTGAGAAACTGAATTGATGCAAATTTGAAAACAAATATAAAACCCCTGGCGATATATGTGCTTTAATTCTGTTTGTTGTTGAGATTTTGGTTTCTGATCAAATATAGGATTCGGCTTTTAATTTTCCATCCGCAGTCTACACTCATGCAGTTTCCATACACAATAGTCATTTTTCAGTATCGTTGATTTCCGACAGAAAAGATAGTTTCATTGTCCACGTTCTATGAAGAGTTAGGGGATCTAATCAGTAGGAACACAAAACTACCGCTTAAGCTGTTACGATAACCACTCGAAAAAAACAGCATACATCAAGTGTATGCACTTTATTCAAGTAATAATCGAAAAGCCTTAATATGCAGTATTGTGTAATTACTGACCAGATCCCCAAACTCCTCATAGACACGAACAATCAAAACTAAACTTCCAATCAGAAACCAACAATGCCGGAAAGCGACTAAAGAATACAAAAACTACATAACCAAAGATTGCATAGATTGCAGAACATACAACCGTAAATCCAAACCCTGTATTTGACCAAAATCCATAGTCAATCAAAAAAGCAAACAAATAACAAAGCACACATTACATAAAACCATACAGTTCCAAATTACACAAAACGCAACAATCTAACGCCACCAAAAACTCAAAATATCAAAAAAAAAGAAAAACGAATCAATCACTCAATATGTCCATCACTAAGGGATGAGCAGTTATCGGTACCAATTTTCCCAAAATCTTGGTACCAGTACCAAAATGTTCGGTTCGGTACCAGTACAGTGCCGGTACCGCTTTTCCCAACATCTTGGCACTGGTAAGATGCCAGTATTGAAGGCAAAATTCGGGAAATACTGGTACCGTACCCGGACTGAAATTTCAAAACTTGGTACCGTCGGTTCGGTACAGGTACGATGCCAGTATTGAAGGCAAAATTCGAGAAATACCGGTACCGTACCAGAACTGAAATGTCAAAACTTGGTACTGTTCGGTACCGGCGGTACCAAATCTGTACCGATTTCGGTTTGCTCATCCCTAACTAGTGATCACTAACAGCAATCTCACTAACAAAATATACCTCAGATATCAAATCCTCACGAGATCCTGCAAAATCACAAGCAAAAAACAACAAATCGTTACTTAAACCACTTTAAAACCTAATAATTATAAAAAAAAATTAACAATACGAAATCAGTAAATCGAAGATTAATCCACAGATAAGATGCCGTACCTTGAAACAATAAGTCACAGAAATGCTGCAAAATCACACATAAAAAACAACAAATCGTTACTTAAATCACTTAAAAACCTAACAATTGTAACAAACTAACAATACGAAATCAGTAAATCGAAGATGAATCTAGAGAGAAGATGCCGTACGTTGAAACGATGAGTGAATTGAGAGAAGCGTGTAGGTTACAAAAATGAGAGTTTTAGATGGAGAAAGTGATGAATAGAGAGAGAGAGAGGAAATAATAATAATGAATGAATAATAATAAAAGGAATTGATGAGAGAAGTGGTGTGATATTGGTATTTGTATGGCATAGGGAAAGGTGATGGATGGGGAGAAATTATTGAACGGTGCGGTGGTGGTTACGCAAACGGCTGAACATGTCTAAAGATGATGATAATAACGGATGGAAGTTAAGAAATTTGAACTTTTATTATTATTATTATTATTATTATTATTATTATTATTATTATTATATATTTTTAGTTGTTTTTAAAAATTTAATATAAAGAGTAGAGTATTATTATTTTATTTTCTTATGGTCCTTATGGTTTGAGTGTTAAACCCTTTTGGTACAAGAACTTTTTTTTGGGAGATGTTAGAGACACCACTCAAAAATGAAAACACCCACCCACTACGCGGCTTATCGCCCGATCCGCCGCGGATCACCCCCTTTTGTCTTATTATGTCAACTGCTTTTGTCTTATTATGTTTGTACCAAATACGCGGCTTAGTGATTGATCCGCCGCTGATCGAGTACACGTCAACATCAGCAGATCAAATCCGTCATAACCCGTACGTAATACGCCGAGGATCGATCAATCCGCCGCTGATCAGCTCAATAATTTAATTTTGGCACATCCGTCTCCCTTTCTCTACATATATCATACTCATTTCTCATTTTTCATTGTAGACAATATTTTTCGTTGATTAGATATGGAAAGTATTTGTGTTTTGTGTTTGTTAAACTATAATGGATTTATATGATATTTTGTTTGGTGACGGGAACGACGAGCAGGCGGGCTACGCATACAACGATCAGCCGGAGCAGTCGGGCTTGCCAGATTTGAATGAACTTCCCGACTTGAACCATGAGCCGGGGTATGGAAATATCGAGCAGTACGACTTACCAAATCCTGACCAGGTTATTTAGTGTGTTTATATAAACTTTATATAGTACAACAACGCGTTAGTTATTTTTTAAATATTATATGTTGTCTTGCCAAAATATTTTTTTATCAGGGGTATATCATATACGGCGGAAGTCACCCTTCGTGGCCGGAGGATAATAGGACATCTTCTAATATATATGAGGCCAGAGTCGAGGAGTCTTATGGTCAGTCTTCGCAGCAGTTACATGTAGACGGTCCGTATTACGGAACTCAGAATTCGTACCAGTTACCTTTAGGAGAGCAACCATACATGTCAAGAACAGTCACGAGCAACGTCGTTGATGGCATTCAAGAGGGTCACCGCGAAGAAGGCGATGACGATGTTGATGATGATGATGATGATGATGATCGTTTCATACGGGAGACGTCATTTTCTTATGTAACTAATAAAGTATGACCTATTTTTTAAAAAAAAAAAATTATTATTGTTCTTTTTCAACACGTTACTAAATATTACTTTATTTACATTGCTTAATATCAGTATTTTGATTCTGTTGCTGAGTTGGTTGATTGGGTTAAGAAGACAGGACGTGAGCATGGTTGTGTTATCTCAGTCCAACGTTCAAGGGAGAGAAGTGTTGAACTTGTATGCAATCGAGGTGGGGAACCAAAACTCAAGGGAACGGTGAGGCATACCGGGAGTATTAAAAGGGGTTGTCCATTTAAACTTGTCGGGAGGTACAACGCACCAGGTGGTTGTTGGAATGTAGAGGTTAACGAGACGCACAACCACGATCCCGTTTTGTTTGAGGAGGGGCACCCGACCCTAAGGAAACGGACCGACGAGGAAATTGATATGGTTGCGACGTTGCATAGGCAGGGTCTGAGGCCTGCTAAAATTAAGTCAGCCCTAAAGAAAAGCTTTCCCGGTAACAAATGTATTACTAGGGATATAAACAACGTCGTGAAGGTTCTTCGTGACCAAGATAAAATTGGTGACACCCCCATGCAGGTACTTGTTGTCAGAATATTATTATTTTGTAAGTGTCTTTTGAATATATATTGTTTTGTTTTATCATATATAAAAAATATATATTCTGTAAGATTTAATAAGAATATTATTAATAATATCATTTTATTATTATAATCATGTTTAAAAAGAATATTTGTAATATTTATTAATTTTTTGTTAAACCCAACGTAGGTACTTGAAAACTTTCTTCAAACCCATGGGTTTACCTTTTACACATGGGAGAATCCTTCCACCAATAGGACGGAGAATGTTTTCTTTTCTCACGAGAAGTCGCATACCATGTGGCGTGCGTTCCCATATTTGTTGCTGATTGACACGACGTACAACACCAACATGTACAAGTGGCCGTTTGTTCAGTTTGTTGGTGTGACGTCGACATCAAAGTCATTCTGTATTGCACACGCAGTTATCTTTAGGGAGCAAGAGTGTAACTTCACATGGGCCCTTGAACGCCTTAAAGACATGCTCGTCGAATGCAGGGAGCCGCGTGTCATCCTGACTGACAGGGACCAAGCCTTGATGAATGCATGTGAAACAGTCTTTCCCAATGCTACCAAAAACCTTTGTAGGTGGCACATCATGCAGAACATACATAGAAAACATAAGAGTCTTTTCCAGGATGATATCTCTAAATCATTCAATTACTGGTGGAAAGTACTGTATGAGCCGCCAACAAAATCTATGTACGACTACAATTGCGGTCAAATGGAAGCCGCGTTAGCTGGACACGGCAGACGTGGTAAGTCTTTGTCCTTTATGTAAACATGATTTTAGATTCTAGTTGTACATTGCCTAAATTGTTTTTTTTATTATTTGTTTGTAGAGGCTTGGTATTATATTCGCGACAACTGGTTGGTACCCTACAAAGAGAAGTTCGTGTCGTGCTGGATTGACGACCGGCTAAACTTCAGCGAGCATACAACAAACAGAGTAGAGGGCCAGCACGCAAACTTGAAGAGACACCTTTCGGGGCCGAACAATTCGCTAGACTCTATTGCGACGTTTGCCCTTGAGGTCGTGAATTCCCAAATTGAAGAAATCAGTGCGACCCTTGAAGGCTCCCGTGTTAGGATCAAGAAGTACCATAAGTTGACTTTGTTTGTAAAGCTACATAACAGGGTGTCACTTTTTGCTATCGCTAAACTTGACAAAGAGCTGACCTTGCTTGACACATTGCTAGATACGGGGGCGGAGTGCGACCACCGGTTACAAACATCATGGGGCTTGCCGTGTGCTTGTAAGCTTAACTGGCACACTATTAACAATATACGCATTCCATTAAAAGACATAGACCCCTTTTGGAGGAAGCTCGATTTCAGTCCGGCGTCTGTTGGACACGAAGAACCAAACTATGAAGCGGAATTGGAACATGTGAAAAAACAAGTTCTAGGACTAAACAACTGAATGCAAAAAAAAAAAGTCTATTCTCAAAGATAATGTCTGTTCTTCCTGGGAAATCAAACAAGGAGGAGCCTGAGAAACGAGACGACCCTAGGGGGCGTCCAAATCTAAACCAACAAGCCAAGAAAAGAGATACCCCTAGACAGAGCTCGTACTCCCCGTCCCCGTCAACTGATACCCACAGACACAGGTCGAACTCCCCGTCCCCGTCAACTGATCCCCACAGACACAGCTCCTACGCCCCCTCCCCGTCATTTGATCCCCACAGGCACAGCTCCTACGCTACATCCCCGTTATTTGATCCCCACAGGCACAGCTCCTACGCTACCTCCCCGTTATTTGATCCCCACAGATACAGCTCCTACGCCCCTCCCCGTCATTTGATCCCCACAGACACAACTCCTACGCTACCTCCCCGTCATTGATCCCCACAGACACAGCTCCTACGCCCCCTCTATGTCACGGCAACCAACACCCGAAGCCCCCACCCAATCGTTGTCGCGTTCACAGTCTTAGTCACATGCCCGGTTTAAGATACCTAAACCACCGAAACGCTCATCTAAAAAGCATGAGACTCCAGCCGACCTTCGTTTTCCATTACTGCGTGACCCTAAGGGCGTCCCAATCATAGAAAGTTATAGGCACCTCATTCCCACATGGGCATACCCGTTCATTTCAGGAATAAAAGATGTAAAGCCAGATGGTAATTGCGGTTTCAGAGCAATCGCTGTCGGCTTAGGCATGCGTCAACAGAACTGGAAGGAGGTCAGAGAAAGCATGAGGAATGAGATGGTCACTAACAAATCCTGGAGGAGCGAAAGGTTGAACTACGAGGTAACCAGTAATTATGACACGGTTCGTGATTCGCTGGACTACTCAACGTCTGCTTTATTCCAGCAAAAGAGTAGGTGGTTTAAGTTACCTGGGCACGGACACGTAGTTGCTCAGACGTATGACTGTGTTTTAATCAACCTCCATCTGACCTACAGTGAGAGTTACTTCCCAATGAGAATGAGTCCGGAACCACTATCTCAGATTCCGTTAATAGTAGTGTTAAATGTTAAGGATAATCATTGGCTCAACATACAATTAGAAGGGAATTTCCCCGTGCCGCTACCAGCACGTCAATGGGAAGGATACGCCAACGAAGTGGCGCACGAATGGAAGTCTTTGTACGAAAATCGTATAAAACCTAACTCGTTCTTGTATAGGGAGTTTATAAAATTGGTTCGGGCGGAAAACAGGCTGGAAAGAATTGTAGGAAATGATACACCGTGGGAGAGATTGTTTACCGCAGAGGAGCTAGCTTACCGGGTCCTCACGCTAGAGTTTTACTCAACGTTCGTTTTCAGGTATTTTTTTTCGTTTTCAATTAACTTATAAATAAAGTAACATTTTATTATTTAACAAACATGTAAATATTGTTTCAGGCCACGCCCGGAGGGAGATTTGCAGGTCCCGATGCTGGTTGAGGATGCGGATACCAGTAAGGCGGAGGTTCGGTTCCGTATTTTCGGGATTTGGCGTCATCTGTCGATGGAGGAGTTTGCCAGAGCGCTAGGCTTGTACACAATTGAGGATATAACCGCCCCTGGTTACACGGAGAGCATACACGAAACACCAGATGACGTGTTGAGACGTTTTTGGACGGCGATTAGCGATACACCTTGGCCTATAAAAGACGGAGAATTCGAGCCAGACACCAAAGCCTCAGCCATCAGAGACCCGTTGCACAGGTTTGTATATGTATATGTTATTATATTATATTAAATAATAATATTTTATTGTTTTTTTATAGGTACCTACACAGGCTTATAGCACACACCGTACAGGGTCGTCATGGGGGTTCAGAACACTGCAACCTCCGTGACCTGTTTTATTTGCGATGCCTGCTTACGGGGAGGCACTACAACCTAGCTCGGGGTTTCAGCGACTACTTCGCCATTTACTCGCATAGGCAGGGCCTCGGGAAATTGGTTGGTGGCACGTTCGTTACGCAGATTGCCATTTTTTTGGGCTACGGGAACCGACTGCAGCACCTACCCATTCATCCGCCTCTTCCGCCGCAAGAGCTGGACCGTGGACGGGCACAAGCATGCAAATCGTCAAGAAGATTAACCGCCAGTATCACCTGGTCACTAACTTCAAATCTCCCCTATACGAAGAGGTCCCGCTTGTTGAGCCTCCCCCAATCGAGGAGCCGGAGGTGGAAATTCAGGGCCCCGAGGTTGACGGTGATCAGGTACGTTATATTTAATCGTTTAATTTTCTTTTTTGTATCTTCGTCTTATAAACGTTAACTTATCGTGTTAATAACAGCCACCGCATCAGCACCCGCAGCGCGTTCCGCGTACACATCGCGCGGTGCGTTTGGATCCGGGCACTGACTCCCGGCTACGGAGACTAGAGACTCAGGTTAGCTGGATGGTTGGTTATTTGTCTGCCCAGCAGCATGGAGCCCGGTACATGGTACCAGCGCCACGTTTCAACGAGGAGGTGAGCGACGACGACGCGGGTGGTGCCGCATTTTAGATTTGTTTTTTGTATGCTGTTACTTTTTCCCGAACTCGTTTGGTTTTTTTTTTCAAACTCGTAATGTATTAATTATTATTATTTTATAAATCTAGTCATGCGTTATGCTTATTTTGTTCGTTTTTGGTTTTAAAATTGTTGTTTCGTTATTAGTTTAAAACCGACAAAAATTCTGTTACACCCGACATACAAAAAAAGAAAACAAACATAAGTCGTTATTATTATATAAATCTCGTTCCTTTTCACCTGACATACAAAATTGTTGTTTCGTTGTCACCTTCCAAAACCGATCAAGAAACGGTTACACCCGAGCCAAAAAACAAACAAACCAAACAAAAGAAAAATAAGGGCTAAATAAAACAAAAGACAACAAAAACACAAAATCATAATAAAATAACAAAAAAGACAGCTACATGACAAAAAAAACACAACTTTCAAAAACACCCAAGCCATTAGCGGCGGATCGGCCAATCCGTGGCTTAGTGGGTGGGTGTAACATCCTAAAATTTTAATGATGAATAAAGAAAGCTATGTTTAGTGATTTCGCGTAATTAATTAATATCGGGTAAGGAGCGGATCATGGACTTAGATTAATTGAGATGGGTTAAATGAGAATGGGATCTAAGGGATATAAATATCCCCTAAACCCAAGATATCTTTCATTCCTTTCATTTTCTAATACTCCAAAAAGAAAAACACACACACCACACACCACACTTCGCCGGCCGGACCAAGGGAAGAACCGGGCAGATCCAAGAGAGAGAGAGAGAGAGCGATTAGTGTGTTAACAAGTTAAACGAGATCCTAACAAGCTCAAAAAGGTATGATTCTTGATCTTTGAAGTTTAAAGATCCAAGCTTTTTAGTGTATAAGTGACCGAAAATGGTCGGGAAGCGTAGTGGGTGATGTTAAACCATAGCAAGGGTGTTAAAATCGCTCGAAATGCTGGTCAGAAACCGAACAGCGGCTGATCTGGACAACTTCGCCTGCAACTGGGCAACTTCGCCTTCAAAGCGATGAACTTCGCCTGCAATCTAAGTTCGCCTGATGAACTTCGCCTGCAAGCTAAGTTCGCCTGATGACAACTTCGCTGTAAAGTTAAGTTCGCCTAACTGGTAACTTCGTCTGAGGCCAAGTTCGCCTGATGACAACTTCGCCTAAAGCCAAGTTCGCCTGATGGCAACTTCGCTGTAAAGCTAAGTTCGCCTAGCTGGTAACTTCGCCTAAAGCTAAGTTCGCCGAAGGTTAACTTCGCCTAGAGCTAAGTTCGCCCGAGGGTTAACTTCGCCTAAAGTCAAGTTCGATTAGAAAATAAATTAAAAATCTAATGAAAAATGTGTTAAGACAGTTAATGGAAATAAAATTTTTCCAAGCTGACCTGGCAGCTCGACCCCAGCCAGGGGCTCTGCCCCTTGGACCCTGGTAGGGGCTGCCGCCCCTAGACCCCGCTGCCAGGGGCGCTGCCCCCGGACCCCCGTTCGTTGTGGGTCATATAAAGATAGAAATACATTATGAGAAGTGATAGTTAATTGATACGTATACTTGTTATACAGTCAGCCGTGCACAACTGAAGAAAGGGATTACGATTAACGGTGAATGTAACCGTGTTCAGGTGAGTTTCTAGCCCCATTTATGTGTTATGTTTTCGGGGCTGTGTGCATACTCGATATGTTTGTTAATACGCTTATCCTAAGAGATAAGTGTATGCCTTATGTGAATGATGTGATATGTATGAATGATTGCTTGATGGTACGTGAACGATCTTCGGATATTGCACGTACTGTCAAGTTGTAACGCTAAGTATAAGGTAAGTATGATATGTATGCTTATGTGTATGAATGTGATAAAGTTAATAAAAGAAGGAAAGGATGGTTGTATGGTTACGAAAAGGGTACCGAGCCCTAATAATACTCAAGGTATGATGTATGGTTGTATGGTAACGAAGAGGGAATCGAACCCTACTAATATTCGAGAACTAGGGAACCGAACCCTACTAATATTCGAGGAAAGAGGGAAACCGAGCCCTAATAATACTCGTGGAAAGAGGGAAACCGAGCCCTAATAATACTCGTGGAAAGAGGGTACCGAGCCCTAATAATACTCGAGGAAGGAGGGTACCGAGCCCTAATAATACTCGAGGAAGGAGGGTACCGAGCCCTAATAATACTCGAGGAATGTAGGGCGTAATGCTCTTTATAACGTAAGATATGAAGGTAAGTTAATACAAAAGAAAGAATGAAAGTATGAAAGTATGAAAGTATGAATGAAAGAATATAAGTTTATGTGTATTGTATAGTGTATGATTAACTAGAACTCACTCAGCGTAGCTGACTTTTAGTATGCACGCAGGTGAGTAGGATGAGACAGCTCGCTTGAGGAGACACGTGGCAATGAATAAGAGTCTGGCATCTGAAGACTTATGATGTTTTAATTTTAATGCGTTAATGTTGAAAGACAAAGGATGTTTTGAGACAAGTTATGAATTATGTAATGTTTTATGAAAGTTTTATATTCCGCGTAAATGTTTTAATTAACTCTGATGTGTAGAACTGTGTTTATGAGTAAATCCAACACGAAAGTTGGGCTACCGGTAACGGGGCCTTACAGTGGGTGTTTCCTAAACACCCCATGGTGTATCTAAAAACCCTCCTTTTTTTAAACTATTTTGGTACCAGAGGTCTGCATTTTATGACGGTTTTGGTCTTTGATACTAACTTTGTTTTAACTTTTTGTTAAGCTAGAGGGTGTTTTAATTTTACATCTAAGCGATTGGAATTCAATTGCTTGCAGGTACTGTTCGACAGATACGTGGACGGTGGATCAAAAAGAATATGTACTTGAGGTTGGAATTTTGTTACGGGTTTGGTCTTTGATGCTAACTTTGTTTTTTTTTTTTGGTTAAGTATAGGGTGTTTTAATAATTCCACGTTTAAGGGATTAAATTAGGTTGCTTCCAAGTAATGATCGATAGGTACGAAGAACATGGACGGTGGATCACATGCTCTGGTCATGGTCGGTAATGGTGGACGCATGGAAAAGAGTGAAACATTGGTGTGGTGTCGTATTGAAGAACTCTATGAACGAACTCTTGGAATACATTGTTGCATATGTAACTTATTAGTTTTTAAATGGAGCACAAAATCAAGCTAAAAAGTCTTTGAATAGATCGATGTGGCGTTGTTCATATGCGTGAAACATATATCAAAATAAATCAAAAGCAACATTCCACCCAACTACCCCAACCCTCTCTCTCTCTCTCTCTCTCCCTCCCCTCTCCATGCACACACGTACCATCTCTCGCTTCCTTAAACAAATCGGGTACTAATCCTCGAAAAAGGAAAAAGGGTATCCGAATTAGGCACTAGTTAACGACAACGATGCTATCTAACAGGTATAGGTAGCCACTTTGTGTGTTGCCGAGAGTGCCCCTCTCCGCCTAACATAGTTAGTGTGAGGGACCAAAACTATCACAATTTACAAACCTTGAAAACCAAAATAATCAAAAGATATTTTTTAGGGACTAAAAGCCTCAAACATGCCAAACCTTAGGAATAAGAAGAGTAACTTACGAATTATATACTATAAATAAAAATATAAAATTAATAACCCCAAAAATACACAAAATACGTGGATGGTGGGACCCACAAAACACGCGACCCAGCAAACTTCTGAAATCACGCTCCTCGGTTCATCGCCCTCTTTGACTTTAATATTGGACGTGATATAATTTAATTTTATTCGGTTGTAATTTTAATAATTTTTATTTTTATTTTTATTTATTTATTTGATTGATTATTATTTCTTGGAGGCCTAACCGATAAGGATTCGTTTGGTATTCAAATTTTGGAGGTGCCCCCTTTTATTGAATTCCAAATTCAATTTTATTGAATGATAAATTATTTTATAATGAAATGTTGAAACCTATGTTTTAAAAATTGGACACGTGTCAATATTGAGATGTTAACGGCTCAACAGTCGGTCTTATAACTCCACCTCGCTCTGTCCCACGTTAGCAAAAGAACACCCACAACACCAAAACGGACAGGGTGTTGTAAAAGTGTTTTAAGCCTAGACATGAAGCGAGATGGATTGGTTAAATGTGTAAAGAGCCATTGGCTATAACTTTATAAATATTAAATAAACTGTTTAAATACATTCTTGTAAATGTAACACAAACTTTAAGGCTCTTTTCAAATACATCTCTCATTCTTATATCAAGAAGCTCAAAGACGGTCTAATAGCTTTTTTGAAATGGATAATTCATTTATATTGTCAATTTCGTTATAGGAAGATGAAGCGAGAATCTGTGCAGTTCGTGCGGGGCTCCAAGTTAATGTTGAAAGTTCGCAACATGTTACGAGACAAGTCATCATTATTCATGATCGTGAAGCAGCTCCTAACCAATCGGCACATGACTCTTATATGAGAACCGCATGTATAGTGAACTTCGATTTCAGTGCCACTTTCGAATGAGTCACAAGCAATTTTTACGATAAGCGATTTGGAGAGAAAATTTTCGTATCTTCGACAAAGGGTAGATGCCCAAACACATTGTTTTTTAGAATTTTTTAAATCTAAAAACATTATATTATAAATCATCCAATTACAATAGAGTTGCATATAAACGGCTAACAATCAAGCGACAACCCCTTTAGAATGAAAAACTTGATTATGTTGAAAACAAAGTTATTTTTCTTCGACGTCCGATATTTATTTTATTTAATTTTATAATAACCATGCATCATTCATCATTTTGTTAGCCTATAAAACAATAATGAAAGTGTAAGAAAGTATAAATAATAAGGGGTGCCAACTCATTAAAAGCCAGTGGAACCTAATGATAATATTATTGATTATTGTGAATTGAGAGATGTATGACCAAGCTTTCATTTGCATTTGCATTTGTCAATTAAAGATGGCCACGATGGTCACAAATCACAATGCCTGCGGGCTGCGGATGGACAAAAAACGTTGAATACAAACCAAGGCAGGCTTAATGGGCCGGTGGGCCCCACACTCTTTTGTTTTGGCGGGTAAGTTATAAACGACGTTCTCTCCACGTTATCATAATCTTTTCACCATCATTTGTTTTAGCAAGACCATTGACCCTCAACTATTGTTACCAACAAAACTGGTCCTTGGGTTTCTTACTAGTTACTTTTGTATATACGTGTATTTGTCGAAGAGACGTGTAGATAAACGAGTTATCGTTATGATTACGAGGTGGAAGGAAATAACGGATGTAGGGTTTTTTTTAACATGGCTATTTTTTAATGTGTGTGGTAAATCGAGGTAGTTATATGGATATTATACATAAAAGACGAGAATAAGATAATAGATAATATATAACGATAAAAACAATCTTTGGAATCGCTTGACATAGGTACTCAACATTTGATCCAATCCCTGATGGATGGTGTAACTCAAATCAAGCGAGAAGGGAAAACCATGACTAAAGTTTGGTTGACAGAGAAAACATACATATTTTCCGTAAATAGAATGGTAAAAGCTTGTATTCTTTGTTTTTAACAGCTAAAATTATATAATTATAAGCTTGACTAGTAAGAAAATATATTGGACACGATAAAATTACAAATCGCATGTACACTTTTATCATTAGATTTTAAAAAATATTTATTATTATCATGCAAAAAAAATTGAAGTTTGCTACAATTTTATCTTCTAGACTATGATCCACTTTTGATTCCCACTAATAAAGAATTATGAACTCACCACCGGTGATTTACTGATTATGGAACTTAGCATTACTACATTAGCAATATTTAGCATATATTAATTTAATTCAAGAGATTTTGAATTTATTATTGTGTACATGAATCGAATAAAACACTAACATATTGTGTAATTAAGCCTTCCAAGTATCATGTGACAAAAAATTGTAAAAAGAATATTTAATACCTAAGTATCACAAATGAACAAGTCAAGCAAGGCACAATGGCACATATAATGTGAACAATACATGTGTGTACACATAACTTAAGGTCATGACATGTTATTATATTCGTTCAATAATGTGGAGACAGTGGAATCGAGTTAAACCCCAGTAATAATAATAATATTAATAATAAAAACCAAACGTTGAAAGCAAACTAAACCCTACCATTAAACTTTGGAGTTGATTCTTTTTTTATAGTGTTTTATGGAATGGTGGTGCTAATATTGAGGGTGATGGGCCCACCTTCCCACCATTTATTGAAAATGGTTCCACCAAGACAAGAGAAGAGAAGAGAAGAGATGGAGTTTAGAGTTGTTGTCAACTTTAAGTTTTTCATACGTTCCTACTTCCTACTCCTCATAGCCTTGACCAACATCATATTATTGTCATCTAATTATTTCAAAATATTATTTAATGGCCATGCACCACAATGCCAATACATGCATACATATACATACAGAAAAGAATTCAAATAAAAGTAAGGAGTTTCTTAAGAATGGTAAGAACCAATAAATTTTTGACACGTGACATTACAATCTATGATGAAAGAACGGTTCTATAAAACTATGTCGGTTATAATGGTGAAATAGTAATTTTAGAAAATTATGTCAGGATTTGGTAATTTTAAATCTCAATTATTGATTAATATGATGCAATAACTATGATTTATTTCTAGTCTTTCTATGAAGCTACTTATTTTATGATAACTCTCCCCATACATACATACATACACACATACATATGTACATACACACACACATACATACATACATACATGCAAACGAACCAAATCAAACTAGACGAGATAATGTTAGTGTTTGTTTGTTAAGCTTTTACTGAACAAACGGACGATTTACGAGTAGTTTATCAAACCAAAATTTGCGTCCGTATTTGTTAGCTAAGGAATTGAGTTTGTTCGTGTTCGTCCTTCGTTAATTAATTTTGAAAATGAACACTAATGGACAAAGAAACACTACCGAACACTACATGACACAAAACATAAACAAACATATATTAATTTGAGAATGATAATCACAAATTAACACAAAATCATCAAAAAAAATTCAAAAGTACATCAATGATATAAAAAAATAAAATAAAAGAAAAAACCTTAAAATAGTAATCATAAAATAATTATCAAGATAGTATAGGAAAAGATGAATATATCAATAGTAGATTTCTAATAAGCAAACATATATATGAACGTAATTGGATGAATATAAACGAATGAATCTAAACAAACATATTGTTGAACGTTCACAAACACAATTGAACGGATACAACATTTGTTCGTGTTAGTTCGTTAAACTTGTTGAACGAAACTTTTTGTTTATACTGGACGTCCGATGAACTATTCAAGAGTCGTTCATCCAAAAGATGCAAATATCAATTAACATAGAGATGCATATATCAGTTAACTGGTTTAACTGATATACATAGAGATGCAAATATCAATTAACTGTTTTATGGGCTTTGGGTTATTAACCAAACCAATTTCTGATCAAAAGGCCAAAACTGGTTAATCTCAATAACAGGTTTCGGTTCCTAATCAGTTAGTCTCAGTACCGGTTAAGACTTGCACCTCTCAAAAAATATGAAACCTTCTCGTCTTTATAACAAAAACCAACTATCAACCTAACACCTCTTAAACATTCAAATCAACATCATTAACTCTCGAAGCATGCTCATAATCTATACTACATTATAATACATATAGTCACGTTCTAATACTCTCTCTCCTAAGACGCCGTAATATTAATTTGCTAACCTCCTTTCACTTTCCAGGCGACGGTGAATCATTACACTCTCCGGCGGCATTGAAGCCATCAGTTATTATTAAGTATATTATTATT
The DNA here is from genome assembly GCF_021521415.1 of Bidens hawaiensis. NCBI lineage: Eukaryota > Viridiplantae > Streptophyta > Magnoliopsida > Asterales > Asteraceae > Bidens > Bidens hawaiensis. The sequence continues at coordinate 30,967 of NW_027495166.1, read as the reverse complement.
AGTTCTCTACTTTAATCAGTTATTATTAAGTATATCCTCTTGTTTTATTTCAACGGTATGGTTATAGAGCTAACTTCATTGTTGTGTTGACTATAGTAGAACTTTTTACGTTGTTAGATTTTTCTTATAAATACTTTATTGTGCCAACTCTATCGAGTTTTAAGTTTTTTAACTTTTGTCTCATTATGCACAGATTCAGATCATACAAGCTTCTGAGAAGACGATAGCAACAATTCTTAATCAACCGGATCTTCAAAAATGGTAAACTATAGTTGGTACAGTTTCTCTAAAGTTCGAATATATATGGGTTACAAACTTGCAATAATAAAATGATTTTTTATTGAAATAACATATATTGTTACTGATTGAGTTTTAATGTTTGTGCAACAAATTTTTTATTTTTTGTGTCTGTGCAACAACTTTTAGCATTTTTGATTTAGTTTTTGAACTTGAAAGTTACTTCATTTGACTTTAAATGTCAAGCTTCACTTGATTATTATAATTTTAGAGAAAAATCCGCAACTTTAGATTTACATGGAATAACTTTTCATATTTTATGTGAAATTAAAACCAAGTTCAAGACTAGGAAATGGAAGGAGAAAATACTAAAAATGCAGAGAAAGATAAGGAGATTTTTGTAGAATTTAAGGAATTGTTCAGATTTACATACAAATTGGATTATGTCTTAATGGGAATTGGCACAGTTGGAGCCTTTGTTCATGGTTGTTCTTTACATATCTTTCTTAGATTCTTTGCTGATCTTGTTAATTCTTTTGGCTCCAATGCAAACATTGATAAAATGAGTCATAAAGTGTTAAGGGTAACAATCTTTTTTAAGTTCCTGATCTTTTTTCATTAAAAAATCATCTTTTTTCTTTTATTGTTCATAATTTTGATCTTCTTTTCATAAATAGACTTGATCATTTTCATTATAAAAGTCATCTTTTTTTCTTTAGTTTTTCAAGTTCTTGATCTTTTATTTTAAAAAAGGATCTTTTTTTTCCACATCCTTGATCTTTTTAATAAAAATGATATACTTTTTTTCATATCTTGATCTTTTTTTGTCAAATTTTTGATTTTTCTTGATAGGATTTGCAGTATGCATTTTACTTATAGTTGGAGCAACAAGATGGGCAGTATCATGGGCAGGTGTTTATGATAACTTTTCAACTTTTAGTAACATTTTTTTCAAATTATTGAAAATTTTGTTAATTTGAAATAATTATGTCATATTTTTCAGAAATATCATGTTGGATGTGGACTGGAGAAAGACAATTAACAAAAATGAGGATCAAGTATCTAGAATCAGCATTAAGTCAAGACATTGAATACTTTGACACTGAAGTCAGAACATCAGATGTTGTAGTTTTGGGTTCGATATGAACCCAAAACCGACTAATATAAACCCATGTTAAAGATTCATAGTAATTGTTTTTTAGCTTTTTTTTTGGCATTTTTTGCTTTTGTATTATTAATTTTTTTGCTGCTGTATAGAACTATAGATGACAAACAATTAGGAAAGCTCGGTAAGCCTATCTGTTTAAATTTTATTGCTTTTATATTTAACAAGTTAGTTTCTAATGGTATTCTATTATGTAAAATTCTATCTTGTTGGATATTTAAAATGAAGGGGTATTTTGGGATTTTGCAAAAAGGATAACAAAAGTCAAAGCCTTATGCACGATCAAAGTCAAAGGCATAATGCATATTTGTCTTTTGGAAGACAATAGGGAAAGCTCGGTAAGCCTAACTGTTTATATTTATAGCTTTTATATTCAACAAGTTAGTTTCTAATGGTATTCTCTTATGTAAAATGCTTTCTTTTTGGACTAAAACGTAGGAGTATTTTGAGATTTTGCAAAAAGGATAAGCCTTATGCACGATTAAAGTCAAAGGCATTCTAAGCAAGAGTTCTGAAAATTATGAATTTAGGGGCAACTATGGAATTTGGTAATTACAAAAAAGGCCTCTTAAAAGAGAATTTAAGAAAAGTCAAAGTTTGCTATGTCAATAAAAGAGTCATAGTTAAAGCCAAAGGCTTCTGGATTGTATAGAGAATAACATGCAACATTGCTCCTTGATTTAAAGTTAATTTGATGGATCCTTTATGTTTTGGAGTATTAGAACGATGCAACAACTTGGTAGTTGGTACTACCATTATACCGATGGAAAGTGTATAGGTTGGTTTTTGCCATTCTAAGTGTAGTCAACTATTACTATTACTTTGGGAATATAATTGGATCATTGTATCAGTCCATACTTTGTAATTATATAGAAGGATAATTACATGACGATGTTTCCACGAAATGAATCTGACCTGATCCATGACGATGTTTCCACGGATTTTGAGATGAACGAACCACGTCTTGATCTTCTTCTTCAGCTGCTTGAGACCTGCAATGGTTTTTCGGGGGTTTGGAGGTGACTGCTAAGAAAATCCTGAGGAATCTCTTGTTTACAGACACAAAAAGGTGGTGGTGGCTCTTATTGAGCATGACCCCTTAATAAGGAGGTGGAAACCTCCTTATATAGAGAGTCTCATGGCCACCATCATGATACCCTAATGGGCCTAGCCCAATTAGGGTTACCTCCACAAAACCCCCTCAGCCCAATAACATTATATTAGTCCATATAATAAAATAAGCCAAACATAATAAATTTAGGGTCGTAAAACCGGGTTTAGTACCATACCCCTACAAGCCCCCCCAAGTCCAGTGTTGCTCCTGGACGCGCAAGCGTCTAGGTGGAGCGCTGGACTTTATGAGGTGTGTTAGGCTGTGAGGCGGTTTTTTCCCTGTTCTTTGGCCTTGTCTTTATTGTCTTTGAGTTTTGGGAGGTTTTCTTCATGATGGTGACGAGTTGTAAAAATAACGAAGCCTGCGCGCAAGGCGACTTATGGATCTATGAGAATAATGAAGCCTGCGCGCGTGGCGTCTTACGAGCTATAAGAATAATAAAGCTTGCGCGCGAGGCGTCTTACGAGCTATGAGAATAATAACAGCTTGCGCGCGAGGCGTCTTATGAGTTGTATGAATAATAACAGCTTGCGCGCGAGGCGTCTTATGAGCTGTATGAATAATAAAGCTTGCGCGCGTGGCGTCTTACGAGCTATAAGAATAATAGCAGCTTGCGCGCGTGGCGTCTTACGAGCTATAAGAATAATAACAGCTTGCGCGCGAGGCGTCTTATGAGCTGTATGAATAATAAAGCTTGCGCGCGTGGCGTCTTACGAGCTATAAGAATAATAACAGCTTGCGCGCGAGGCGTCTTATGAGCTACATGAATAATAAAGCTTGCTCGCGAGGCGACTTATGTGCTATAAGAATAATAAAGCTTGCGCGTGAGGCGACTTACGAGCTATAATAATAATGAAGCTTGCGCGAGTTGCGGCTTACGAGCTATAATAGTAATGAAGCTTGCGCGAGTTGCGGCTTACGAGCTATAAGAATAATAACAGCTTGCGCGCGAGGCGTCTTATGAGCTGTGTGAATAATAAAAGTTTGCGCGCGAGGCGTCTTACGAGCTATAATAACAGCTTGCGCGCGAGGCTTCTTATGAGCTGTATAAATAATAAAAGCTTGCGCGCGAGGCGTCTTACGAGCTATAAGAATAATAACAGCTTGCGCGCGAGGCGTCTTATGAGCTGTAATAATAGTGGAGCTTGCGCGTGAGGCGGCTTACGAGCTACTTTATGTCCCGCGCCACGCGCAGATGTTGCATGCGCGTGCGCGTAGACTTTGGTTTTGTGTTATGCGCCACGCGCAGATGTTGCATGCGCGTGCGTGTAGGCTTTATGTGTGACAATCGCCAATTCCAGGTTAACCTCGTTAACTCAACTCCGTTAATTCAAACTTTAAGATCGTTGAATCTATAACGCATACTTCATTACATTTAAACTAGGGTTTAAATGACGCTTAACACTTACTACATGTGTAGTAGTCTTTCGGGATTTGCACCGAAACGCAAACGATCGAGGAATAAACGAAGCACACTAAAACACTAATGATGTGATAACTATGTGTTAGGATTATGTGTTATATCATTGTCATGATTATGTGTTATATTATTGTCATGATTATGTGCAAGTTAGGATAGAATGTTCTAGAAAAACAACACTTGAAAGTAGAAGGACTAGAGTGTAACTTGTTTGCTTATAAATATATCCTAAACTAAACCCTAACTTATTATTATTATCCTAAACCTAAATCCCGATCGGCTCTCTCTCCCTCTCTTGATCCACGGCTGCCGTCCACCACCACACACACATACACATCAAATCAAGAGATTAATCCAAGAACTAGGTGCTAGGAAGGTATACTTGATCATCTCTTACCTCTTTGATTGTTTAATTTGATGTTTGATGGGTTATGTGAAAACCCTAAATCGGCCGATTATTGCATGAATATGATTGTTAGGATTCTTGTTAGTTGGATAATAGATTAATAACTAGATTGATATTGATACATGATTGATTGTTGTTCTTGATTTGAATTAAAACACAAAACCTAATCTTGTATGTATGGTGTGATTGATATGCATGGATAGTAGTTATAGTGTCTAGAGGGTTATATGGATGCATGATAGTTCATAGGTTGTGATTATGTTGAGTTTTGATGTGAACAGATTCTGGACAGAATGTATATACGATGTTTAACTGACTGTAACGAAGTGTAAACGTGAAAATTGATTGAGATTGTGGGTACTGCAGTAAACTAGGTTGAGTCTAGTTTCTATGAAGTATAAATTCGTAATTTTTGGATAAGTGGAAGTATACTTTTATGATTTTACAAAAACGTGATGCAAAGCTGAGCTGTTAGACCTGCTGTTAGGTTATGTTGTAAATGTTATATCTCATGAACCACGAGACCAATTGGGTTGGTTCCACTTCTGGAAGTTGACTCACTGAGTTAGGAACCAAACCCAAGTGGTCTTGCATTTATTGGATTTTTCGTTTAACGGAAATTGCAAATAACATTCTGATGTGCATGAATCTGACTGATATAAGTTAGCTGTAATGTTTTGATCATTATGAACAATCTATATGGAATAAAAATAAGATAAAAGATGTTCTGGAAACCTAAGATATGTATGCTCCTGTGGTAATTTTTGGTGAATTAATTGAGACGTTATAATGGGTAAACTAGTGCAATCTTTCAAGTAGAAATTCTGTCATAACGAAACTAGCTGCTGAGTTGTATAGGAATGCATGAAATATGATAGTTTTTATATAATTGTTGTATTTTGACCAAAATACCCTTGCGGGGAATAGTTGCTAGTTGATTGCCATGAATTGACCAAATTGCCCTTATGGGGAATAATGGTTAGTTAGTCTTTGTTTGTTGACCAAAATGCCCTTACGGGAATAATTGCTAATAAGTATGTTATTAATACGTGACACGAAAGTAATTGCTCACTCATGTATCGTATCACAATTGTACTTGTTCAAGTCACACACGATTCACAAACGAAACACGAAACATGTTACGTGCATAGGTATTATGTGCCGAGTCTAGAGACTCGTTAAATGTTCCGCTACTTAGAAAATCTCTTTGTTATTTTAGAACGCTAGAGAGTTTTCTACGACGCGCATCACTTGGTGATCTAGATCGGATATTCTTCGCAAACAGTGAGTTCACTTACCCCACTCTTAAACTGTTTTCAAACGTTTTTCACTTGGGGGAGATAACATACTCCGATAAACATATTTTCTGAGATAAACGCATATGAAAGATTTTGTTATAAATTATATATCACTTGTAAAGGCTAAGCGGCATACATAACATTTGAAGTCCCACACATCGGACCGGTTAATATTTGGAATAGCGAGTCACTTTTGGGTAGTACTACTGGGTTTGACAAACCCCACCCGACGCTAAGCTCAACTGGAGGTTGAGTGGGTGTAAATTTTGGCTAACACTTACCATGGTCTGGAGGACCTGGTGACGGGCACTTGATAAACAGTCAGCTTCGGTCGCGAACCACTTAGCGATACTTGTTGTATAGATTAGCTACCTATCGATATATAATTTGACATAACACTATCTGGTAATGCAAAACACTTAAACGCTGTAACGTGGTTACACACTTAAACGCTGTAACGTGGTTACACACTTAAACGCTGTAACGTGGTTACACACTTAAACGCTGTAACGTGGTTACACACTCAAACGTCGTAACGGGGTTACGCAACATTTAAACGTCGTAACGAGGTTACGCAAAACGCTAAACGATTTATCTTATTTTACTTGTGAACTCACCAACCTTGTGTTGACACTTTTAGTATGTTATTCTCAGGTAGCCGAGGCGGGCGCGCGGTTTAGGAGCATGCATTAATGAAAACACTTTTATTCTGCAAACTTAATTTTAACAGTTACATTTGGTTTTAAGTCGTCCTGCGTGACGCAACTTTTGAATTAAGGTTTTACGCTTCCGCACTTACTTTCATTTAAACGTTTTTCTTTGGTTTGGTTATAACTAATGATTCCGATCCTGCCAGTTCACACCCTCTGACGGTAAAACTCCGTTAGTGGATTTTGAGGGTGTGACAGATTGGTATCAGAGCCATTGGTTATAGCGAACTAGAAACTGCATGCATACTAGACTATAACCGCGACGACCCATTAGTTATAATGATACGCACTGCATAGGTTTGTGTAGTCTTGAAATCTTATTTCTTTACCTCCTTTACTCATACGCGCGCATATACCCGGCCTACCTGTAGAAATGTCGACGCCACCCTCATCATCATCCGATTCGATGACGCATGCTCACGGGAAGGAACCGCAGTTACCTACTGCCTCGCCACCCCGCGTAGTCCCGGAACTCGAAGCTCCTGCACCGAAGAGGTACCGCCTATCCGGAGGCTTGTATGACAACGACGTTAGCTGGGAATGGTACCCCAACATGATCAGACGTATGGTCTACCGTGAACAAGTTCCCCCATTGCCTCACCCGAACCACCCTGCTTACCCTAACACTCTACCACCTATAACCGAACCTGTAGAGCGAGTTCTCGCAGCGGTCGTTTCTTGTTTGGAGCGTGATGTGGGTTACATGCGCTACACTAGAGAAAATGTTGCCAGACTGTTTAAAGATGGAACCGAGACTCAGGAGGAGATTGCCCGCATGGCAGCGGCAATGAAAGAAATGCAAGAGACTAGTGAGCAACAAACCAAGGTTATGATGAAGATACAAGCCGAGATGATAGACTTGCAAGAGCAACTCCAAGAAGCAAGGACCCGAACCGAAATAGCATTAGAACGTTGCGATATCCTACAAATGCAACTTGCCCAGAACGTAGCAGAACCTGAGGCAGAGCCCGAGGCAGAGCCTGATGTAGAACCTGAAGAGGATCCCGAAGAGGAGCCTGAGGAGGATCCCGAGGAAGATCCCGAGGAGGATCCCGAGGAAGATCCCGAGGAGGAACCCGAAGAAGAACCGGAGGAGGAACCGGCTGAGGAGGAGGCACATTCAGAGGTGTCCTCAGATGACGACATTTAGTGATGATGACACTTAGATGGAGGGGTTGTCTCCATCCGAACTATTATTTTTCTATGATTTTAATGATTGATTGGAAATACTTTGTAGCGAATACAATGGTTTTAATCATGAATTTTTAATTAGACTAATAAGTGGTTGTGATGTGATGTTTTTTTTTTTTTTTTTCTTACCTATCTTTTATTACATGTATGGTGTGTTGTATATGAAAGAAAAATTCACGTTTTATACTATGATTCTAGGAAATGGCCGGAAGAAACGCTGGACGAGGACGTGGTAACATCAGCATGACTGCAGCTGAACTCCAAACCCTGCTGAATGACCATGTTGCTGCCGCTTTAGCTGCACACGTTCAAAATCAAACAGGAGGTCCGAATGGAACATGTACCTTCAAGAACTACTTAGACTGCAAGCCCAGTACGTTTAAGGGCACTGAGGGAGCTATAGGCTTCCTGCGTTGGGCTGAGAAGGCCGAGTCGGCCTTTGAGATGTGTAATTGTCCCCCTGCCAGTAGGGTCAAATTCGCTGCTGGGACACTTGAGGATTCCGCCCTCACTTGGTGGAATTCGAACGTCCAGATCCTTGGATTGGAACTGGCTAACGCGATGAACTGGGAGGAGTTCAAAAACATGATGCGAGAGGAGTACTGTCCGAGGGAAGAAATTTCGAAGTTAGAGTCGGAGTTTTGGTCGTTGAAAATGGTGGGTTCAGAGATTGAAGCCTACACTACTCGTTCGCACGAGTTGGCAGTGATGTGTCCGCGGATGGTGGATCCGCCGAGCAAGAGAATAGAGATGTACATTGATGGGTTAGCACCACAGATTCAGGGTATGGTGACGTCTTCCAGACCAGCCACGATCCAACAAGCGATCCGTTTGGCTCACAAACTGACGGATCAGGCTGTGACCCAGGGTGCGTTACCACCGAGGGGTTCGACTGTTAAAGCCCGTGACAACCCGAGTAATGACCACGTCAGCAACAGTAACAACAACAGCAACCCGAACAGCGGGAAGAGAAAGTTTGACAACACCAGATCTTCATCCTCAAACCTCCCACCGCAACACCACTACCGTAAGCCCGAATTTACTCGGAGTTTCAACACTCAGAATCACAACAACAACAACAACGGTAGCGGGCAGGTTTCGAGCGGATATGTTGGGAAATATCCAAAGTGCAACAGGTGCAACTTTCATCATGTTGGTCAGTGTGACCGTGTCAAGTGTCAAAGATGCGGAAAGATAGGTCACCAAGCGAAGGAATGTAGAGGAGACCTTGCGGCGAAGGGTGCTCCTAAGCCACCGATGACGACTAAGGGATGTTTTGAATGTGGACAGGAAGGTCATTTCCGGAAGGATTGCCCCAAGCTGAAACATAATGACAACAATGGGGGCAATGGAAGTGGCAGTAACGGTGGAGGAAATGGCAAAGGAAGAGCGTTTGTGATTGGATCGGGTCAAGCCCGCAGAGATCCGCATGTGGTGTCTGGTAAGTTCCCTGTAAACGATTGTTTTGCTTCTGTTTTGTTTGACACTGGAGCTGATAGGAGTTTTGTGTCAAAGGCCTTTAGCCAACTTTTAAACCTTACTCCAACCCCGTTAGACGCTAAGTTTCCTGTTGAATTAGCTAACGGTAAAACTGTAATAACAACTCATATACTTGCGGGATGTAAGTTGAAACTGTCAGGTCATGTCTTTGACATCGACCTTATTCCTTTTACGCTTAGTAGTTTCGATGTCGTTGTCGGCATGGACTGGTTATCCGAGAACCGAGCGGAGATTATATGCCATGATAAGATAGTCCATATTACCACCCCTTCCGGCGAGATCATTTCGGTCCGAGGCGAGAGAAGCGGCATGACCACCAGCGTCATTACCCTTATGAAGGCACAGAAGTATTTACGAAAGGGTCATCCGGCAGTTTTGGCGCAGATTGTTGAGAAACCCGCGGAGGAGAAACGAATTGAAGACATACCGGTTGTGCGAGACTTTCCGGAAGTTTTCCCGGAGGATTTACCTGGACTCCCTCCTATTCGTCAAGTCGAATTTCAGATCGAGTTGACACCCGGTGCAGCACCCATAGCACGAGCCCCGTATCGGCTCGCACCGGCGGAACTTCAGGAGTTGTCCACCCAGTTGCAAGATTTGTTGGATAAAGGTTTTATCCGACCTAGCTCATCGCCATGGGGAGCCCCTGTCTTGTTTGTCCGAAAGAAAGACGGGACTTTCCGAATGTGCATCGACTACCGGGAGTTGAACAAAGTGACGGTCAAGAACCGTTATCCTTTACCCCGAATTGATGATTTGTTTGACCAGCTTCAGGGATCGAGTTACTACTCGAAGATCGATCTACGATCCGGTTATCACCAGCTGAGAGTGCGCGAAGAAGATATTTCAAAAACGGCTTTCAGAACACGGTATGGTCACTACGAGTTTTCGGTTATGCCTTTTGGCCTAACCAACGCACCAGCCGTATTTATGGATCTCATGAATCGAGTATGCAAGGCGTACCTCGACAAGTTTGTGATTGTTTTCATTGATGATATTCTCGTCTACTCCAAGAACGAGACTGACCACGAAGAGCATTTAAGGATAATTCTGGAACTACTGAAGAAGGAACAACTGTATGCTAAACTCTCGAAATGTGAATTTTGGCTTCGCGAGGTTCACTTCTTAGGACATGTGATCAACGAGAATGGTATCCATGTCGATCCCGGTAAGGTAGAGGCCATCAAAAACTGGGAAGCACCTAAGACTCCGACTGAGGTGCGACAATTCCTAGGATTGGCCGGCTACTATCGGCGTTTCATCGAGGGATTTTCAAAGATTGCTCAACCCCTCACCGCTTTGACTCACAAGGGCACTAAGTACAACTGGGGTGACGCGCAAGAAACCGCTTTTCAACTGTTGAAAACCAAGCTTTGTAGCGCCCCTATTTTAGCTCTCCCCGAGGGAACGGAAAACTTTGAGGTACACTGTGACGCATCTATACAAGGTCTCGGTTGTGTGCTGATGCAACTCGAAAAGGTTATAGCCTACGCCTCTAGACAACTACGGGTTCACGAGAAGAACTACACGACCCACGATTTGGAACTCGGAGCTGTAGTGTTTGCTCTAAAGATATGGAGGCATTACTTGTACGGTACCAAGTTTACCATTTACACCGACCACAAGAGTCTCCAACATATCTACGATCAGAAAGAGCTGAACATGCGACAGCGTCGTTGGGTCGAGCTGCTTAAAGATTATGATTGTGCCATCAAGTACCACCCTGGCAAGGCCAATGTGGTGGCCGACGCCCTCAGCAGGAAAGAAACAGATAAACCCAGACGAGTGAGAGCATTGCAACTCACGATTCATGCCAGCTTACCCGATCAGATTCGCGATGCGCAACTGGAAGCTTTGAAAGATGATAATCTTCCATCGGAACTCATGCGAGGCATGAGCAAGCAACTTGAAACCAGATCGGACGGGGTCCGATATTTTGAGAACCGGATTTGGGTTCCACGATACGGAGAGTTGAGAACTCTAGTGATGGACGAAGCTCACAAGTCCCGATATTCTATCCACCCTGGCTCAGATAAAATGTATCATGATTTAAAGGAACTTTACTGGTGGCCGAACATGAAAGCCGACATTGCCACCTACGTGAGCAAATGCTTGACTTGTGCCAGAGTCAAGATAGAATACCAGAAACCATCTGGTCTACTGCAACAACCGGAACTCCCAATGTGGAAATGGGAACAAATCTCAATGGACTTTATTACGGGTTTGCCTAAGACACCGACGGGATGCGATACCATCTGGGTGATCGTTGACCGATTGACTAAATCGGCACACTTCTTAGCAATTAAAGAAACAGACAAAATGGAAAGACTGACTCGTGTCTACATGAAGGAAGTAGTGTCGAGACACGGAGTGCCTCTCTCGATCATTTCCGATCGAGATTCTCGTTTTACCTCACACTTTTGGAAGTCGCTGCAAAGCGCACTGGGCACACGTCTTGATATGAGTACCGCATACCATCCTCAGACGGATGGGCAAAGTGAACGGACTATCCAGACCCTGGAGGATATGTTGCGTGCATGCGTCTTAGATTTCGGAAAAAGTTGGGAACCCCACTTACCCTTGGTAGAGTTTTCGTATAATAACAGCTACCACGCAAGTATTAAGGCAGCGCCGTTTGAAGCGCTGTACGGACGGAAGTGTCGATCACCACTCTGCTGGGCAGAGGTGGGTGATAGCCAAATCACTGGTCCGGAACTGGTACTCGAAATCTCGGAAAAGATTGTTCAAATCCGAAATCGCATGGCAGCAGCACGAGATCGCCAAAAGAGTTACGCCGACAAGCGCCGAAAACCTCTCGAATTTCAAGTGAACGATCGGGTGTTACTCAAAGTCTCACCTTGGAAAGGTGTGGTTCGCTTTGGTAAGCGAAACAAACTCAACCCACGGTATGTTGGTCCGTACCGGATAACTGAGCGCATTGGTCCGGTGGCGTACCGACTGGATCTACCAACAGAACTCAGTGGCGTACACGATGTATTCCACGTATCAAATTTGAAGAAATGCCTATCTGATGAAACCCAAGTAGTCCCTTTGGAGGAACTACAAGTCGATGAACAGTTACGGTTCATTGAGGAACCAGTCGAGGTTTTGGATTGGGAAACCAAAATGCTCAAACGCAGCAAAATTCCAATTGTTAAAGTTCGTTGGAACTCGAGACGTGGACCGGAGTTCACATGGGAACGCGAGGATCACATGATGAAAAAGTATCCTCACCTTTTCGAAGGGCTAACCAAACACCGAAAACCGCGAAACCCGGCAAACCGTCAAACATCACCGGAGGTATGAACTAAATTTCGGGACGAAATTTCTTTCTACTAGGGGATGATATGACAAACTGAAAATCTTTCTTACTTTTTTTCAGGCTCTCATCACGACTTGACTCAAATTTTCGGGACGAAAATTCTTTAACATGGGAATGATGTGACAATCGCCAATTCCAGGTTAACCTCGTTAACTCAACTCCGTTAATTCAAACTTTAAGATCGTTGAATCTATAACGCATACTTCATTACATTTAAACTAGGGTTTAAATGACGCTTAACACTTACTACATGTGTAGTAGTCTTTCGGGATTTGCACCGAAACGCAAACGATCGAGGAATAAACGAAGCACACTAAAACACTAATGATGTGATAACTATGTGTTAGGATTATGTGTTATATCATTGTCATGATTATGTGTTATATTATTGTCATGATTATGTGCAAGTTAGGATAGAATGTTCTAGAAAAACAACACTTGAAAGTAGAAGGACTAGAGTGTAACTTGTTTGCTTATAAATATATCCTAAACTAAACCCTAACTTATTATTATTATCCTAAACCTAAATCCCGATCGGCTCTCTCTCCCTCTCTTGATCCACGGCTGCCGTCCACCACCACACACACATACACATCAAATCAAGAGATTAATCCAAGAACTAGGTGCTAGGAAGGTATACTTGATCATCTCTTACCTCTTTGATTGTTTAATTTGATGTTTGATGGGTTATGTGAAAACCCTAAATCGGCCGATTATTGCATGAATATGATTGTTAGGATTCTTGTTAGTTGGATAATAGATTAATAACTAGATTGATATTGATACATGATTGATTGTTGTTCTTGATTTGAATTAAAACACAAACCCTAATCTTGTATGTATGGTGTGATTGATATGCATGGATAGTAGTTATAGTGTCTAGAGGGTTATATGGATGCATGATAGTTCATAGGTTGTGATTATGTTGAGTTTTGATGTGAACAGATTCTGGACAGAATGTATATACGATGTTTAACTGACTGTAACGAAGTGTAAACGTGAAAATTGATTGAGATTGTGGGTACTGCAGTAAACTAGGTTGAGTCTAGTTTCTATGAAGTATAAATTCGTAATTTTTGGATAAGTGGAAGTATACTTTTATGATTTTACAAAAACGTGATGCAAAGCTGAGCTGTTAGACCTGCTGTTAGGTTATGTTGTAAATGTTATATCTCATGAACCACGAGACCAATTGGGTTGGTTCCACTTCTGGAAGTTGACTCACTGAGTTAGGAACCAAACCCAAGTGGTCTTGCATTTATTGGATTTTTCGTTTAACGGGAATTGCAAATAACATTCTGATGTGCATGAATCTGACTGATATAAGTTAGCTGTAATGTTTTGATCATTATGAACAATCTATATGGAATAAAAATAAGATAAAAGATGTTCTGGAAACCTAAGATATGTATGCTCCTGTGGTAATTTTTGGTGAATTAATTGAGACGTTATAATGGGTAAACTAGTGCAATCTTTCAAGTAGAAATTCTGTCATAACGAAACTAGCTGCTGAGTTGTATAGGAATGCATGAAATATGATAGTTTTTATATAATTGTTGTATTTTGACCAAAATACCCTTGCGGGGAATAGTTGCTAGTTGATTGCCATGAATTGACCAAATTGCCCTTATGGGGAATAATGGTTAGTTAGTCTTTGTTTGTTGACCAAAATGCCCTTACGGGAATAATTGCTAATAAGTATGTTATTAATACGTGACACGAAAGTAATTGCTCACTCATGTATCGTATCACAATTGTACTTGTTCAAGTCACACACGATTCACAAACGAAACACGAAACATGTTACGTGCATATGTATTATGTGCCGAGTCTAGAGACTCGTTAAATGTTCCGCTACTTAGAAAATCTCTTTGTTATTTTAGAACGCTAGAGAGTTTTCTACGACGCGCATCACTTGGTGATCTAGATCGGATATTCTTCGCAAACAGTGAGTTCACTTACCCCACTCTTAAACTGTTTTCAAACGTTTTTCACTTGGGGGAAATAACATACTCCGATAAACATATTTTCTGAGATAAACGCATATGAAAGATTTTGTTATAAATTATATATCACTTGTAAAGGCTAAGCGGCATACATAACATTTGAAGTCCCACACATCGGACCGGTTAATATTTGGAATAGCGAGTCACTTTTGGGTAGTACTACTGGGTTTGACAAACCCCACCCGACGCTAAGCTCAACTGGAGGTTGAGTGGGTGTAAATTTTGGCTAACACTTACCATGGTCTGGAGGACCTGGTGACGGGCACTTGATAAACAGTCAGCTTCGGTTGCGAACCACTTAGCGATACTTGTTGTATAGATTAGCTACCTATCGATATATAATTTGACATAACACTATCTGGTAATGCAAAACACTTAAACGCTGTAACGTGGTTACACACTTAAACGCTGTAACGTGGTTACACACTTAAACGCTGTAACGTAGTTACACACTTAAACGCTGTAACGTGGTTACACACTTAAACGCTGTAACGTGGTTACACACTCAAACGTCGTAACGGGGTTACGCAACATTTAAACGTCGTAACGAGGTTACGCAAAACGCTAAACGATTTATCTTATTTTACTTGTGAACTCACCAACCTTGTGTTGACACTTTTAGTATGTTATTCTCAGGTAGCCGAGGCGGGCGCGCGGTTTAGGAGCATGCATTAATGAAAACACTTTTATTCTGCAAACTTAATTTTAGCAGTTACATTTGGTTTTAAGTCGTCCTGCGTGACGCAACTTTTGAATTAAGGTTTTACGCTTCCGCACTTACTTTCATTTAAACGTTTTTCTTTGGTTTGGTTATAACTAATGATTCCGATCCTGCCAGTTCACACCCTCTGACGGTAAAACTCCGTTAGTGGATTTTGAGGGTGTGACATTATGTCCCGCGCCGCGCGCAGATGTTGCATGCGCGTGCGCGTAGACTGTGATATGTGTGAGCATGTGATGCGTAAGCATGAGTAATATGCGTGAGCATATGTGATGTGTGAGCATATGTGGTGCCTGAGCATGTGGTATGAGGATTCCCAACCCATGAGTTTGGCGCGTGTCCATAAGGGATATTATGAGGATTCCCAACCATTAAGTTTGGCGCGTAGCCATATGGGATATTATGAGGATTCCCAACCTTTAAGTTTGGCGCGTAGCCATATGGGATATTATGAGGACTCCCAACCTTGAAGTTTGGCGCGTGGCCATATGGGATATTATGAGGATTCCCAACCTTGAAGTTTGGCGCGTAGCCATATGGGATATTATGAGTATTCCCAACCTTGAAGTTTGGCGCGTAGCCATATGGGATATTATGAGGATTCCCAACCTTTGAGTTTGGCGCGTAGCCATATGGGATATTATGAGGATTCCCAACCTTGAAGTTTGGCGCGTAGCCTTATGGGATATTATGAGGATTCCCAACCTTGAAGTTTGGCGCGTGTACATGGCGGAGGTCTCTTGCGCAAAATCCACATGGTGGTTTCCGCGGCAGCACATGCACGGCTGCGGAATGAGAATCCGCGGGCGCGTGTACATGGCGGCGGAAGTCTGGTAATTTTTGGATCTGCAATTTAAGAGTTAGACCTGCAATTTTAAACCTAAAATCTAGGTCTGTAATCTAGATCTAAATCTGTAAATCAGATCTGGATAGATCTGAAGCTCGGAGCAGATTTAAAACCATCACAGATCCGGAGACTTGATCATTCGAGTCCGGCAGTTTCTTTTCGCACAGATCTGGAAGCCTCTTTTAGATCTATGGATCTTTTTGAGCTTTAATAGAACAAGCCTTGAAGCCTTTTTCTGTAAACTTCCAGATCTGGGTTTTTCCTGGGAGAGATCTGACAGCCGAGATGAAGATCGAAGGGTAGTTCGTTGCCGTCCCACGGATGGCGCCAATGTCGAAGCACGAAATGAATCTGACCTGATCCATGACGATGTTTCCACGGATTTTGAGATGAACGAACCACGTCTTGATCTTCTTCTTCAGCTGCTTGAGACCTGCAATGGTTTTTCGGGGGTGTGGAGGTGACTGCTAAGAAATCCTGAGGAATCTCTTGTTTACAGACACAAAAAGGTGGTGGTGGCTCTTATTGAGCATGACCCCTTAATAAGGAGGTGGAGACCTCCTTATATAGAGAGTCTCATGGCCACCATCATGGTACCCTAATGGGCCTAGCCCAATTAGGGTTACATCCACAAAACCCCCTCAGCCCAATAACATTATATTAGTCCATATAATAAAATAAGCCAAACATAATAAATTTAGGGTCGTAAAACCGGGTTTAGTACCATACCCCTACAAAGGCCATCCATTAAAATTTGTAGTTTGACTATGCAAAGGGTAATATTGGGTTCCTGTTAAGATGATTCAAAATCGATTCAGACTTAGAAGCATTATGAGTATTTGTCGAAATGTTTTTTTTAATTGCCATTTATGGTCGGGTTAAACGGCGTGTACTCGTTTTAGAAATAAAGGTATCAAAATGGGTCACGGTCACATGGTTCATGACTTCGTATTCTCAAATTGTACTTGTTCGTATTCCCAAGTGATGTCTAAAGGCTAAATGCGAGTTGCGAGGCAGTACCATAACGTACCAACTTACCGACCAAATCCATGTTGCGTCCCCGCCGCAACGCGCGGGCTCTACCACTAGTTAATAATTAAGACATTTTAAGACATGTCTTCTATAATTATTCATTTTCAAGTGCAAGTTCAATGCATTCAAATACCAAATTCATCACGCATCAAGAAAATAAGATTTTCAAGTCATATATCTTATCAACATAAAAAAACATTGATTGATAGTTTGATTGATAATATACCAAGGTGTTTGTAAGTCAAATGGTTATGGATATGTAAGTCTCGTCTATGATAAATGTGTTATGTATAAGTTTTTGGTTTGAAAATAATATTCAAACCAAACTACTAAATTTTTTATATGAGACTAATGAACTATTTCTTTTCTAATCCTACCTAAAAGACTTAGTTTATACGGTATATATTATTGATTATGTTAGGTGCATATTTGTTTTGTTAGACAATAAATGGTTGTTATTATCATTATTACTATTATTATTACTACTATTGTTATAGTTAGTATTACTACTATTATTGTTAGGCAAATTGGAAAAAAATAATTTCACGTGTATTTGTTGATAATAATTTTATCTTTAAAAATCATTGTCAACGATCCAAGCTTTCGTCTGGGATTAAGTGTGTTTTAACGGAGGTCCATTGAGAGAAAAATAGTCGAAAAGATGGACAATTGGCAAATAAAAATGAGTTATTATCGGCCAAACCACAAAAGACGCGGTTATTTATTTTCAATTTACCTTATTATTATTATTATTATTATTATTATTATTATTATATTTTAATCTGAATTTTAATTAGTTTTATAGTGATAAACCACAAACAAAGCATAAGTTCAAAGAGGTGGCCCATGACTACATTAATAAATTTATAACTATCTCTAAATTTATAATGTTATTTTGGATTATCTATGGAAAAAAGTCATGTGTAATTAAATTTCTCAAAAGATGAAACTACGTGAGAGATAAGCTAAGCTTATTGAAGGGCTCGTTTAAATGATAGTCTAATCAAACTAATGCAACGTACATGAACATCTTACTAACAAATCAAAATTTTCATTAGAGGTCAAGTCATATACTTCTTTCTCTAGTTATTTTATTTTAAGAAAAATGTATATAAAACACAAACAATTATTTATTTAATTTTTATTTCATGTATCGATTAAGTTTCTAAAAAGTAGAGGTTAAACAAGCCTAGCTAGTCGCCTAAAGCCCGAGCTTGATGTTTTTAACCTAATAGAGTTTAATTGAGCCCAACTCGTCTAAGCTTTATGTCTGAAGCTCAAGCTTGTAAGTAATTTTTTATTTTTAGCTCAACTTATTTTTATTTATTAGTTAATTAAATATTTTATTAATCTAGTTATTTTTACATAGTTGTATCATTATAAACTTTTAAATATAAACAGTATATTTTGTCCAATTATGTCATTATAACTTAATGCATAATTATTGTATACTTATATGTTAGATATACTAAACAAAATTTGTTATATTTATATACACAGCATGCCTGTTTAGACTTGTAAGTCGAGTAAAACTAAATACTTGAAAGAAAAATGCTCGAGCTCCTTTTGAATACTTGAGCTCAGGCCTTGAGGTCTAATTGGTTTAAGCTATTAGAAATCTGAGTTTATAAGTGGTTCAACTTATTTGCATCATACATATTATTTTTTTAATTATTTGTTTTCACAACTACATCATCACCTGGTTTCTTATTTCTTTTACATTTTTTAATAATTAAAATAGGTCAAATTACATTAGTTCAATCAAAATAAAACCCATTAAATGTAAAATACAGGTGTTAGACATGATGTACAAATTAAAATAATATGAATGCAACCGTCACAACTAATTTTATAAACCATACATACCTTTCCACTTTTTTCTTGATACTTAATAATTGTCAAAGGAGACATAAACGTGCAATAACCACTATCCATATGGCCACACGTTATAAATTATAATGACATATGAAGTGTAAAACGAGAGTTGCACACTAATGACTAATCTTCCACGTTTAAAAACTTAATTTGGTCAATTCGACCCACCTTTTATTTTATACACAAAAAGTGGTGGTGGCTCAAGCTAACGCGGTCGATTCATATAACTCGTGTTTTAAAAAGTGTTTGCTTTAATCAAAGTTCTTTTTACGTGATGTGTGTAATCCTTTTGGTCCGCTTTTTTGTGGCCTTTGTGCTTTAGAGTGGTTTTGAGTAGGGGTGTACACGATTTGCTTTGGGTCGGTTTTGGGCTAAAACCGAAATTTTGGTTTTTGAATTCTTGAGAGCCATACCATTTCGGTTTTTTGGTTTAGATCCTATTCGGTTTTGGTTTTTTCATTTTCTTTCATTTGAGCCTTACTATTTTGGGCCGAAAAATAAATTAGGCCCAAAATAATGAAATTAAGCCTAAATCACTTTGTTACTTAACAACTAACTGATTGTTATACATTTGAGCTAAAGTGTATTAGTTACGTATTTATTAAATTCTAAAAAATTGCTTAAAATAATAAACAAAAATATAGGAATATATAAATTTGGTTCTTTTTTTTCTAATTACATGCAAAGCCCAAATTGAGCTGTAAGTTTTGTTTTAAAAACAACATAACTGGACCAGTCGATTCTCAATCGGTCATATTAGATCGATTTTTATGTTGTCAAGTAATTCAAGCACGATTTGGTATATTTAGTAGAAGAAAATAAATTTCAATGTTTAATTAACACTAAACTATTCTTAATCAGTCATTAACATCTAACTCCAAGACAAATAACAGAAACAAAACAATAAACATAAGTGTATATAAATGATTTGGTAATAAACATGGGTGTAGGGGTATGGTACTAAAACCCGGTTCTACGACCCTAAATCTATTATGTTTGGCTTATTTCATTACATGGACTAATACAATGTTATTGGGCTGAGGGGGTTTTGTGGAGGTAACCCTAACTGGGCTAGGCCCATTAGGGTACCATGATGGTGGCCATGAGACTCTCTATATAAGGAGGTCTCCACCTCCTTATTAAGGGGTCATGCTCAATAAGAGCCACCACCACTTTTTGTGTCTGTGAACAAGAAATCCTCAGGATATCTTAGCAGTCACCTCCACACCCCCGAAACCATTGCAGGTCTCGACATTGCAGGTCACAGGCGCAGCCGAAGAAGAAGAATAAGATCAAGACGTGGTTCGTTCATCTCGAAAATCCGTGGAAACATCGTCATGGATCAGGTAAGATTCGTTTCGTGTTTCGACATTGGCGCCATCCGTGGGACGGCAACGAACTGCCCTTCGATCTTCATCTCGGCTGTCAGATCTCTCCCAAGAAAAACACAGATTTGGAAGTTTACAGAAAAAGGCTTCAAAGCTTGTTCTATTAAAGCTCAAAAAGATCCATAGATCTAAAAAGAGGCTTCCAGATCTGGGCAAGAAGGAAAATCCGTGATTCGTCATATCAGATCTCCGAATCTGTGAATCTGTGATTCAGGATCTCCGAATCTGTGATGGTTTTAAATCTGCTCCGGGCTTCAGATCTGTCCAGATCTGATTTACAGATCTAGGTCTAGATTACAGACCTGGATTTTAGGTCTAAAGTTGCAGATCTGACTCTTAAATTGCAGATCCAGAAGTTACTAGACTTCCGCCGCCATGTACGCACGCCCGGGGGTTCTCACTCCGCAGCCGTGCATGTGCCGCCGCGGAAACCACCATCTGGGTTTTGCGCAAGAGACCTCCGCCATGCA
Organism: Bidens hawaiensis; assembly: GCF_021521415.1. Taxonomy (NCBI): domain Eukaryota; kingdom Viridiplantae; phylum Streptophyta; class Magnoliopsida; order Asterales; family Asteraceae; genus Bidens; species Bidens hawaiensis. The sequence goes on along the minus strand of NW_027495166.1, from coordinate 10,265 downwards.
CACGCACTTGCGAGTCACCACTCTATCGCCGTGCATGCGCGCATCAGGCTACGCGCCAAACTTCAAGGTTGGGAATCCTCCTAATGTCCCATATGGCTACGCGCCAAACTTCAAGGTTGGGAATCCTCCTAATATCCCATATGGCTACGCGCCAAGGTTCAAGGTTGGGAATCCTCCTAATATCCCATATGGCTACGCGCCAAACTGCAAGGTTGGGAATCCTTCTAATATCCCATATGGCTACGCGCCAAGGTTGGGAATCCTCCTAATATCCCATATGGCTACGCGCCAAACTTCAAGGTTGGGAATCCTCCTAATATCCCATATGGCTACGCGCCAAGGTTCAAGGTTGGGAATCCTCCTAATATCCCATATGGCTACGCGCCAAACTGCAAGGTTGGGAATCCTCCTAATATCCCATATGGCTACGCGCCAAGGTTGGGAATCCTCCTAATATCCCATATGGCTACGCGCCAAACTGCAAGGTTGGGAATCCTCCTAATATCCCATATGGCTACGCGCCAAACTTCAAGGTTGGGAATCCTCCTAATATCCCATATGGCTACGCGCCAAACTTCAAGGTTGGGAATCCTCATAATATCCCATATGGCTACGCGCCAAGGTTGGGAATCCTCATAATATCCCATATGGCTACGCGCCAAGGATGGGAATCCTCATAATATCCCATATGGCTACGCGCCAAACTTCAAGGTTGGGAATCCTCATAATATCCCATATGGCTACGCGCCAAACTTAGGGGTTGGGAATCCTCATACCATATGCTCACGCATCACATATGCTCACGCATATTACACATGCTTACGCATCACATGCTCACACATGTCACAGTCTACACGCACGCGCACGCAACATCTGAGCGTGGCGCATAACACAAAACCAAAGTCTACGCGCACGCGCATGCAACATCTGCACGTGGCGCGTGACATAAAGCAGCCCGTAAGTCGCCTCATGCGCAGGCTTTATTATTCACAGCTCATAAGACGCCTCGCGCGCAAGCTGTTGTTATTCTTACAGCCCGTAAGTCGCCTCACGCGCAGGCTTTTGTTATTCACACAGCTCATAAGACGCCTCGCGCACAAGCTGTTGTTATTCTTACAACCCGTAAGTCGCCTCACGCGCAGGCTTTATTATTCACACAGCTCATAAGACGCCTCGCGTGCAAGCTGTTATTATTCATACAGCCCGTAAGTCGCCTCACGCGCAGGCTTTATTATTCACACAGCTCATAAGACGCCTCGCGCGCAAGCTGTTATTCTTACAGCCCGTAAGTCGCCTCACGCGCAGGCTTTTATTATTCACACAGCTCATAAGACGCCTCGCGCGCAAGCTGTTATTATTCTTACAGCCCGTAAGTCGCCTCAAGCGCAGGCTTTATTATTCACACAGCTCATAAGACGCCTCGCGTGCAAGCAGTTATTATTCATACAGCCCGTAAGTCGCCTCACGCGCAGGCTTTATTATTCACACAGCTCATAAGACGCCTCGCGCGCAAGCTGTTATTCTTACAGCCCGTAAGTCGCCTCACGCGCAGGCTTTTATTATTCACACAGCTCATAAGACGCCTCGCGCACAAGCTGTTATTCTTACAACCCGTAAGTCGCCTCACGCGCAGGCTTTTGTTATTCACACAGCTCATAAGACGCCTCGCGCACAAGCTGTTGTTATTCTTACAACCCGTAAGTCGCCTCACGCGCAGGCTTTTATTATTCACACAGCTCATAAGACGCCTCGCGCGCAAGCTGTTGTTATTCTTACAACCCGTAAGTCGCCTCACGCGCAGGCTTTATTATTCACACAGCTCATAAGACGCCTCGCGCGCAAGCTGTTGTTATTCTTACAGCCCGTAAGACGCCTCTCGCGCGCAAGCTTTTATTACTTTCACAGCTCGTAAGTCGCCTCACGCGCCAACTCAATTATTATTTTCAAAGCTCATAAGACGCCTCTCGCGCGCAAGCTTTATTACTTTCACAGCTCGTAAGTCGCCTCACGCGCCAGCTCAATTATTATTTTCAAAGCTCATAAGACGCCTCTCGCGCGCAAGCTTTATTACTTTCACAGCTCGTAAGTCGCCTCACGCGCCAGCTCAATTATTATTCTCAAAGCTCATAAGACGCCTCTCGCGCGCAGGCTTTACTATTCTCATAGCTCGTAAGGCGCCTCACGCGCAGGCTATATCATGCTCAGCTCGTAAGACGCCTCTCGCGCGCAGGCTTTATTATTCTTAGCTCGTAAGTCACCTCTCGCGCGCAGGCATTATTATTATTATTATAGCTCGTAAGTCGCTTCTCGCGCCAGCTTCATTATTATTTTAGCTCGTAAGTCGCTTCTCGCGCTAGCTTCATTATTATTACAGCTCATAAGTCGCCATGCGCGCAAGCTTCGTTATTATTATAGCTCGTAAGTCGCCTCACGCGCAAGCTTCATTATTATTCTTAGCTCGTAAGTCGCCTCCCGCGCGCAGGCATTATTATTCTTAGCTCGTAAGTCGCCACTCGCGCAGGCTCTATTATTATAGCTCGTAAGCCGCCTCACGCGCAGGCTTCATTATTTTTACAGCTTGTCACCATCATGGAGAAAACCTCCCAAAACTCAGACAATAAAGACAAAGCCAAAGAAAAGGGAAAAAACCGCCTCACACCTTATAAAGTCCAGCGCTCCACCTAGACGCTTGCGCGCCCAGGAGCAACACTGGACTTGGGGGGGCTTGTAGGGGTATGGTACTAAAACCCGGTTCTACGACCCTAAATCTATTATGTTTGGCTTATTTCATTACATGGACTAATACAATGTTATTGGGCTGAGGGGGTTTTGTGGAGGTAACCCTAACTGGGCTAGGCCCATTAGGGTACCATGATGATGGCCATGAGACTCTATATAAGGAGGTCTCCACCTCCTTATCATGGGTCATGCTCAATAAGAGCCACCACCACTTTTTGTGTCTGTGAACAAAAAATCCTCAGGATATCTTAGCAGTCACCTCCACACCCCCGAAACCATTGCAGGTCTCGACATTGCAGGTCACAGGCGCAGCCGAAGAAGAAGAATAAGATCAAGACGTGGTTCGTTCATCTCGAAAATCCGTGGAAACATCGTCATGGATCAGGTAAGATTCGTTTCGTGTTTCGACAATGGGCTATGAGGTAGCTTATCCAACTAATTGAAATGAACAAATAACATATTTAAAGTTATCAAAATAATAATTGAGATTTATTAGAAGGTATACCATAAATGGTGGGAGTGGGGCTATAATTGGTGTGTAATCTACACCCACCCAACATACTTAAATTTTGTTGAGTTGTGCTTTGTTGAGGCTTCCTACCAATTACACCAATTACAATTTGTAGAAAAATCACTAATTGTTTATTTCAATTAGTTGGATAAGCTACCTCATAACCCATTTTGATTGCTAAAACACTTAAATGAAGTTATATATATTTTTTATTAATAACTACTAAATTACACTAAATCAGCCTACAATAGGGCACAAGCCTTTGATCTCAAAGGGAGCAACACCACCTTATATAGTTATACTTTTTATTTTATTTATGTTGGTTGTCTTTGAGTTAAGTATTTAATAACTATATATGAATAATATAGTAAAATTATTTACTTATAAATGTTTACATTTATAAGTTTCTTTTTCAACAATCAAAAACACAAATCATACGTGATGTAACTGCGAACATGGAACCGATCCAATAGAGAGCCACTTGAGAATCCGATAGCCAACTATAATAACTTGATATTGGTTGAGTATTGCAACAGGAAATAAACTCCAAACCGGAATTACAATTTATACGTAAATATACAAATAAAATAATTACACTATGTTCAAAAGTTTAAAGTCATAGTACTTTCACTACGCATTTGCTTCGTTTGAAGATAAGTTCTTCTCTCTTCACCGAAGAATAATGGATGATATGTCGTCTATATAGGAAAAAAAATAGTGCAGTGGTACTCTTCAAACCCATCACCCATTTTAATAAGATATATCATAAATGTTATTTATCGTCATTAACTCTTTTTTCATTTGTTTTACTGTGTATTGTATTTTGTAAATTTTGTAAATGTGTAGGTTAGAAAATAACCTCAGAAAGATGTTGTAAATTGAAAAAGGCCCAAAATAAACCTACAATAATAGGCCCAAATATGAAGACAAGAAGCCGGCTAGACCCAACTAGCACAACCTTTAAACATAAACTCTGATAAATACATCATACATGTGTATCAGTGTATCTAACTATGTATAAATATATAATAATATATATATTTACAAAAAAAAAATATAAGTTTATGTTTAATAATATACTAAATTATACATAACTTTAAAACTTACAGAAACATAAATATTATTTAGACTCGAACACGAAACCAATTAAGTGATTCAAGCTCGACCCATTTAAGTTTTTTAGCAAGTAAAGAATCTTATGATCGGTTGCACTCGTTTCCGCCAATACTTCTAATATATTTTAACTCTCAAAAAATGTAAATAATCAAATACAAAAGGTACCTAGCATCAAGCTAATCAGTTTGTACAAGTAGACCACTTTGTGCTTAATGAAAATGCATTGTTGCATACAGACTCTTAAGCATAAATTTTGTGTTTGTTAAAAATGTTATGAACATAAAGTCAAGCTCATTAGACGGAAAACATAACCGAAAAATCAAGCTCCATTGGTAAAAATCACCAAGTACGAATTTGATTTCAGTTAATAAAAGAGTGGTTTTAAACCAAATACCCTGAGTTCTCTAATACCATCCATGCAGGAGTGTTGCCAAACCAATACAAGAGCCGTTCGTGAGCTTTGCGGACTAATAAAAATCAGCTAGTTGAATCACTAATCAATTCATGCTTTTAAACCAGCTCAAACCAGTTCGTTTACACCCCTATAATAATCATACAGACTTGCTTCTAACAAAAACTCCTAGCCCAAACTGTACAAACTACAAAAATAAACACAAAAGAGCTAACTGAAAGTTCGAAACCAAACCGAATGTCACAAAGCGACCGACCTTTTAATTTTAAGAGTTTCATCCTGCTTTTTAAACGTTTTTATCACTAGTTATTACTATTTTTTGAACGCCCAATGAATCCTCCAAATGGGTTACCGGCTATATCATTAGTTGTAACTACAAATTTAATACGATAAAAAGACTTAATATCACATAAATAAACTATATATGGTGAATTTGGCAGTCTAAACAAATGTGTATGTTCTTTCTAGTCAAAAAGTATAAGTCTGTACTACAGATCACACTGCTATGAAGCATCCTATCAACTGTGAACTGAATTATGTTAACCAGATAAAAAACAAAACTAAAATCATGACATAGATAATCATGGTAAGCTAAATCATAATCCTGTTTACTAACTTAAAAACCGAGATAAGGCGTGCCCTACCAACTAAAAACACCCATATAACCATATAACTACAATCCATTATGGACAATAGCAGCTAAATAAGGCATGATCATGATTAGTAACCACGAAACTAGTAACCAATCCACAGTATCAATAATGTATTACTAAATCAAAACATTAAATGTATTCATTTCAAAAACAACCTCCATAATCAAGGTTCACCAAACATAAATCCATAAACCGTAACATAAAACTAAAATTCAACAATTAACCAACTGTTACCAAGACCTCAAGCCTTCTGGTAGACATAAGTCAACCCACACTTCCCACAGTAATGCCTGTCAAAATGATTGGCCATAAACGTCCCGGCACCGCACTCCGCACTCGGACACTCTTTCCTCAACCTCTGCACTTTACCTGCATCACCCACCTTTATTAATTGAATCATACATAAAACTAAATAATAACGTTTTAACTGAAATACACATTACATTATAATATAATAACTGTCCAAAAAGCTCGGGCTAAATTGGCTCATTTTTGTGATCAAGCCAAACTAGGCTCATTGGCTCGAACTTAGGCACGTTTAACTTCAAAATCGAGTTCAAGTCTAGCTAAGCTGTCTCATTTAATTTCAAGCATGATATCAACCCCACTTAGGCTCAACTCATGAACAGCCATATTATATATAGCATTATATCGTGTTATATATCATGTTTTAATTGAAATATACAACAAATTATATAACAAAAGCTGTTCAAAGAGCTAGAATCTCAAATAAAACTACCTAAAAAACTTGATTTGAAACAAGCTGAGCTAAATTGGCTCAATTTTGTAACCGAACCAAACTGCCTCGTTTAATTTCTAGCTCGAGCTCATATCTATAGTATATATAACATTATATCGTGTTATACATAATGTTGTAATTGTCATTTACATAAAACTAAAACACATTCGAGCTTGAGCTCATATCTATAATATATATAACATTATATTGTGTTATACATAATGTTGTGAGCTAGAGCTCAAATCTATAATATATAGATAACATTATATTGTGTTATATATAGTGTTTAAATTAAACTAACACTTTACCAGAATCATCCACTTTATAAAACTGCAACACGGACAACTTCACCTTCTTATGCTTATGCTTAACCTTCTTAGGCTTCGTATACGTCTTCTTCTTCTTCCTCTTCTTGGCACCACCTCTCAGCCTCAGCACCAGGTGAAGTGTCGACTCCTTCTGGATGTTGTAGTCAGCTAACGTCCTGCCGTCTTCGAGCTGTTTTCCGGCGAAGATTAGCCTTTGCTGTCTTGGATCTTGGATTTCACATTGTCGATGGTGTCTGAGGACTCGACCTCGAGGGTGATTGTTTTGCCCGTTAGGGTTTTCACGAAGATCTGCATTGTGGCTGCTGTGAAATGAAGCCTTAGGGTTTTGGGTATTTATGGTGGTAGGGTTTTGTTTGGACTTTGGGCTCTTGTGTTTTGTGGTAAAATGGGTTTTTGTTGGGCTTGTTTTTTTTTGTTAAAAAATAACTAGTGGATTGAATTTTGGTGGGCTTCATGCTCATTTTAATTCTTTTCATTAGAAACTAGAGATAGAGGTAGAGGTGAACCAAACGGTTAACCGGTTTTTTTTTTTAATTCCCTAACCGGTTAGACCGGTTAATCGGTTAGGTTAGTAACCGGTTTTGACCGTCTGCAGAAGCGGTTTTGACCGGTTAGGCCGGACCGGTTAACCGGTTAATAACCGGTTTTTTATCAAATAATAGTTAAAAAAATCGGTTTTGAAATCAGAAATGCTAACCGGTTAGTAATCGGTGGTTAGGATCGGATAGTAACTTGTTATGGTTGGACCGGTTACTAACCGGTTACAAAATCGGTTAGAAACCGGTTAACCGGTTATGTTGTGGACCTCTAGATAGAGGTGAATAAAAAACCGGACCCGGAACCTGTACCTATTGATTTGTACCCGGTAATACCCAAAAATCCAAACTGGTTCCATACTTGAAATCAGGTTTTCTCAATACATGAAACCGGGTAATTCAAATAGCTGATCTATAAATACCCGACAATACCCCTAAAAAGTGCAACCTCTTAAGAAAAATCCAATGTATAACCGAAAAATACGTAAATTACCTGACAATACCCCTAAAAAGCCTGAACAAACCCGAAAATAGGGTTTTTCAATACCCGAAATACGATATTCAAATACCCGTTTTATAATACCCCGGTTCTATACCCGACCCGAACCTGGGCATTGCCTCTAAACCATACCCTATGTATCGGGTTCGGGTTAGCTATAGAACGGGTATTTGATTACCCTACTTCCAGGTATTGAAAAAACCCTATTTTCGGGTATATATTGGATTTTTTTAAGGAGCTACACTTTTTATGGGTAATTTCGGGTATAGATCGGATATTTGTAAAACCGAGTGCAAATCGGGTCCAATTCGGGTACTGGTTTTGATACTAAAATGCATACCTTATCTATACCCTACGAGTAGTGTCGAGCACGAGTTCGTGTATAAAAAAACCGATTCCGGGTTTTTTTTCTGGTTCCGGTTTGTGCACCTCTAGCTAGAGGGGGAAGTGCAATGTTCATGAATAGAGCTAGGGTTGGTTCAAACTTGAGCTCGAAATTAAATAAGGCAGCTTGGCTATGCTCGGGCTCAATCTTGATGTTTAACGAGCCTAAGATCGAGCCAACGAGCCAGCTCGAATAAGGTTGTTTCAAATCAAGTTTTTAAGCTAGTTTTATTCAAGCTTTTATCGAGTGAGTTACGAGACGCGAACTTTTTGAACATTGGTTTTTGAAATATCGGTTACTAATAAAACCAGGATAGCTGACGTAACCTGTTGTACTTCGGCATGTGACTTTGTCACATGCTGCAGATTATTTAAAAATAAAAACTCAAAAATACATTAAATGGATGTATAACCGTATAACTATATAGATACATAAAATGAAGGCATATACACGCAATGAAATTGAAGCTTTTAAGCCAAAAATATATGAAAACAGGTTCGATCCGGTTAATTTCGGTTAACTAAATCTACAAATAAACAGATTATCGATTTACAATTAACTTCATTTTCCGTTAAATTCGACTCTATATCGTCAGCTTTCAGTTCATTTATTACTCACCCCGTTGTAAAATCTCATAACTCGGCCTTCTTGTTGCCTTCTATAAGGTAGTAACCTGTTATATTTGTTTCTGTAAGGGCCTCAACTGAAATTCAGCATCAACTGCTTGCAATAACAAAATCGTCTTTTGCAAGTAACCGTTCAATTCTCATTGTTGCTTATAACTGATCTCATAATAATAACAACAATGGCGGTTCAAATAATCTTCAAATCTTCGAGTTATAACTAACACAGGTAACTAACTAACTAACTAACCGAGCGTTCAATTCACCAGTTTATCTTCAATAATCGATGTGTTGATTCACTTAAGTTGACCTAATTACGCAGTTACTGTGTGTTTTAGCCGTTGATTGATAGATTTAAGCTCAATTGTTAATATATGGTTATATATTCTTAATCGAGCGTTTAATCTTCCTGTTATATTCAATAATTGATGTTTTGATTGTTTTAAGTTGACTTAGCTTTGTAGTTTTCACTGTTTTAGCCGTTGATTGATAGATTCATGCTCAAATTGTTAATCGAGCATTAAAGTCACATGTTATCTTCAGTAATCGATGGTCTGATTGTTTTAAGTTGACCTAATTTTGCAGTTCTTATAGTTTTAGTTGTAAATTGATAGATTTTGTTTCAGTTATGGTTGTATATGTGTAATCGCTTCCTATGTTAATTATATATCATTATATTGATAATCGAGCATTCAGTTCACCTGTTATCTGGGGACAATTGATGCTCTGATTAACTTAAGTTGACCTAATTTTGCTGTTGCCTAATTTTGACTTTTGGTGTCAAAAAGAAGTAAAAAATATATAGCTCTACATGACAGGCTGTACACTTGTCATGTGATTCTTGGAATGCTATTTTAGTCATATCATACATTACAATTACAATAAGTCGCATGTGATTTAAAGTAAATATGAAATGTGGAACAAATTGTACGAATGTTTCATCCCTAACTTGTAATATGGTAGGCTTATTAATTATTATTGGCTAATATGTTAATCTGATCATTTCATGAAATTAAGTAACCCAGGGGTTACGTTTCATGGAAATATAACGTCAAACAAATTGTATGAGTATTTGATCAATAACTTGTAATAACTAATAACATATAATCACAATGCTTTTTGAACAGAAGCCTGAAGTTGTAGTGACCACTAATGGATGATACAACCGCCCTGAGTTACTGGTTAAATTGGGGGTTCTTCCTTTGCGCATTATGGGTCCTAATTGCTGTTACCGTATCTGCATTTTTAATAGCAAAATATGAAGTAGTCAACAAAAGTTAAGCAGGCAAGAAGATGATGAGCCGGACTTTGAACCTGTTGGAATTTTGTATGATGATGAAACTTGGAGGACCTCTTTGAAATCAGTGCATCCTGCATGGCTGCTTGGTTACAGATTAGTTGCTTTTGTTGTGTTATTAGCAATTCTGTCCATTAATCTGGCAGTTAGTGGAGCTTGGGTGCTTTTCTTCTACACTCAGTAAGTTGTTCTTTTCAGTTTAATATGAGTTATTAATTATTCAAGCAAAAATTTCGGTGTGAAGTCTTCGTTTCATGTTTTGTTGCGTTTGAACCTTTGTCTCAAAAATCATCTATGATACGTTATTATTAATGTTTGGACTTTGGATACAGTTTTTACATTCTCGTATTACAACCTGTGCAGTCGATAATGGTGCTATTGCGGTTGTTGGGCGTCCATCATAATATCGGTCAAAATGTCGGTACC